>NC_091744.1:39598879-39720716 GCF_043380555.1 Nothobranchius furzeri | reverse complement strand
TAATATGGGAACATTTTCAGGGAATAGAGAACATAGTAAATAGTTTCAAGTTTTATAAATAGTTTCCAGCCAAAAATAGGAGACTTGACAGGTGTGATCCTGAAATTGTGGATGAAATGTCAGTAAAGGTCTCACATCACAACACCACCTCTCCTGGTTCTGACACGGCAGAGCCCGCTTTTGGGTCGTGACCTGTTGCTGTCACATTTCAGTTATAACGCAGTGATGTGCGGTGAGGTAATGCTCTAGAGTACATGTGTCAGCCAGATGTGGCCCGCGAGATATAGAAAATATATTAAAACTGACCCGCTGGCCGATTTTACAGCAAAGGCTACAACTCTCATGATGCTTTGCAGCGTTAGCGCGGAGCCAAAGCACCCCCTCCGTTGTGTTTTTTCCAACGTCTGCTGCTGGTGTCGGTACAGGATCTGCTCGGGGTCCTTCGACTGCTGATGACGTCAAAGTAGTTGATTGGCTGAACATGAACCTTACGAAAGTTACGCAATCACGTTACGTTGTTATCACGTTACGTTGTTATCACGTTACGTTGGTCCAGGCTAATTTTTCTGTCGGAAAGATGAACAACTTTTACAAAGAAATCCATCATTACCTCTTTGAAAATACACTTTTAGCATAGAGCTGCATGTATATTAGGGCTGAACGATTAACTGCATGTGCAATTAAATTGTAATGTGACAAAAGGAGATTTTCTAATCGCAAAAGCTGCAATTTGGCAGCGAGTGGTTAGCGCAATGCTAATATAAACCATAAGTGCTAATGTCTCCATTCATTTTTGTGGTTGTAGGGGCTGTTGATTGGAGTACACTAAAACAAACCTGATCGCTCTAGGACATTCAGAAGCCAAGTTCCCTGCTGGAAAAACCAGCATAGACCAGCATAGCTGGTAACCAGCATAGACCAGCATATGTTGTGTTTTGGTGCTGGTCTAGCTGGTCAAGCTGGTCCATGCTGGTCAAGCTGGTCTTGCTGGTCTAGCTTGTCCATGCTGGTCAAGCTGGTCTTGCTTGTCCATGCTGGTCTAGCTGGTCTTGCTTGTCCATGCTGGTCAAGCTGGTCTTGCTTGTCCATGCTGGTCTAGCTGGTCTTGCTTGTCCATGCTGGTCTAGCTGGTCTTGCTTGTCCATGCTGGTCAAGCTGGTCTTGCTTGTCCATGCTGGTCTAGCTGGTCTTGCTTGTCCATGCTGGTCTAGCTGGTCTTGCTTGTCCATGCTGGTCTAGCTGGTCCATGCTGGTCCATGTTGGTCCATGCTGGTCTAGCTGGTTTATGCTGATCTAGCTGGTCCATGCTGGTCTATGCTGGTTCAGCTGGTAATCAGCATGGATCTGGTTACCAGCTGAACCAGCATAGACCAGCATGGACCACTATTGATTGTTGGTCCATGTTATTGGAGCAGCATTCAATGGTGGTCCATGCATGGGATGCTGATTAGCAGTACAAATTCTCCCAGAGGATACGAGTGTACTGAACAACCACACTGAATTTTGTTACAATAAGACAGAATATTGGAAAATATTACATACTGTAACTACTACAATAAAGACAAGGTAAGGTTTTCAAGTCAGTATGTACATTTATTACGTTTGTTTAACAAAGAACGTGGTAACAAAATGCATACAAATCATTTAAAAAACAAACTAATAACAAATAAGAACAAACACTAATAACAAGTAACTAATTTAACTTACCTTATGAAAACATGAAACATAAAAAATGCCACATTTCAGTCCTTGGGGGTTTTGTTTTTTTGTTTATTAATGTCCATAATTTTTTCTGTAAGGTATCGCCCTGCTTTTACCCATCTTGCTTGCAGCTCGGGCTCCTCCAACTTTTTGTTGATGAGCCACTCTTTGAAGCAGGCTGAAATGAAATACAAATAGACAAGTACCTAAGTATTAAGTCTTGAAAAAATCATTCACATAAGCATGAACAGGGTTTCCTACAAGCAATATATTATCAACAATGTTTGCTTCATTGTTACTTGAGTATTGGGTATCAGTCAAAAGTTTGAAAACAAAAAATATAGATATTTTTTTCATTTTCTTCTATAGTATGAATTAAAATTGAAAATATCAAACAATGAATGAAAACATATGGAAATGTGTAGCAAACAAAATATAGCAAATGTCAATTAATCTACAATGTAGAAAAGAGGTCCAAAGAAAAGAAACACCACAAAGAAAAACTACTCCATAAAAGGATGTGTCCTTTATCCGGTACTGTATATGTTTGTAAAAGCCATGTGTTGCACTACAACACATGGCTTGACGCGCTCCGCTATCCATGTGCTGCGGTGTTTCACCTCACCGACGCAGCATTGAAACGCCTACTACACTTTGCGGTCAGGAGATCCCTTTGATCTGCTCAAAAGTAACTGATGAGGTGAAAAAGTAAGAAGCCAAGTAGTAGTTTTTCTGGAGAGTTTAGAGGAGATGCAGGAAGATGAGAGATGGGACAGAAAACAAAGCAACAAGAAAACAAAGCAAAGTGTTTGAAAGTAAAATATAGGTAGATTTATCTCCACTACACGTTGAATAAAACAATAAGTTATACACATGTAATATTTATACATTTGATACAATTCAGATCACCTTCAAATTCAGTCACACAGCCAGGGCTGTTTCAATGCATTTTGGGGGCCAAGGTAAAACGGCATCAAACAAATTGTTATCGAGGTTAAATCCTCAGTATATCGTGATGTTGATTTTAGGCCATATAGCCCAGCCCTAGTGTGATTTCTTTTTGGGAAATGGAAATATGACCACCCTAGTTTAAATTCAATTTTATCTATTATTGACATTAAAGCATTTGTCTATTGATATATTTAATTATTTGTGCACTTTTACTCCTTCATACTTGTCAACACTCAAGAACATTTTGCAAATCCAACTAAAAATACCATACCTCTCAATGTTTCCAGCTTCTTTGGGGTTAAAGGCTGCCTGGTGCTCTTAGTTGTAGGACACGCCTTCCCTGTAAGGCTTTTCTGGCCTAGGGTCTTTGTTCCCCAGATTGCCACTGCAAGCTCCTTCAGAAACAAAGAATCCTTTGATTGGTTTTTAATCCTTGACCAGGCCTCTCTCCGGATGTAGACTCCTCCTCCCAGGTGAATCTGACAAAAATAAAAATAAAAATAAACACCCACACAAGTCTAAAACAAATACACTGAAAAGTTAGTTGGCTTGTGAACAAATGATGGAGAGGTGTTCTTCATAGTTCTACATATGAAAACACATTTTGCTATTTGAGTATGGGGTGCCATTTGTAATGTTACACAGTCAAAAATTAACAGCAATATTTTTAATTATTTATCTCATAATCAGAGCAAAAAAGTAGGTTTCATTTTTTAAACACTTATTTTCACCTTGTCATTCAAGTATTTATAAATGTTAAGTTTCCTAGCTAAATATTTAGTTAACAAGTTAAATATATATTTTAAAAACAAAATATTTATTGTGAAAATTAAACATTTAGTTTGGAACAAAATATTTAGCTTCCTAATTTAATATCCATTTTTCAAATCAAATATTTTGTTTTTAAACATTTTTTTACAGGCTAAATGTCTAGTTTTTAAAGAGCAAGTCACACCCAAATCACTTTTTTTTTGCTGATAAACTATATAAAGGAGTGTCTAATCATGCTACAGACACGTGCAGTCAATAATTTGGCAGTTCAGTGCATCGTGGTTAAAATTCAAATATTCTGCCTAAAACTGTTGCGCCGCCGTCGTCAGGGAAAAATTCTGCACTGTATTTGAATTTAAATCTGCCAAAAACATGACTGTTAGGTTGATCGGTCTGTCCAAATTGTCCTTAGGTGTGAGTGTGTGTGTGCATGATTGATTGTCCTGTGTGCCTGTGTTGCCCTGCAATGGACTAGCTCTCTGTCCAGGGTGAACCCTGCCTGATTGCCCGTTGGCTGCTGGAGTTAGGCACCAGCCCCCCCCCCCCCCCCCCCCCCCCGCATTGACAAAGCGGGTTCAGAAAATGGATAGACGGATGGATGGACAAGTTTGTGAACTGGAAACGCAGGATTTGATAGTAAACAGGTAAAAATATCACACTCTGGGGCTTTATTTAACTTGCTAACTAAATATTTAGCTAGGAAACTTAACATTTATAAATACATGAATGACAAGGTGAAAATAAGTGCTTAAAAATGAAACCTAGTTTTTTTCTCTGATTACAAGATAAATGATTAAAAATTTTGCTGATAATTTTTTACTGTGTAACATTACAAATGGCAACCCATATATGAGTTGTGTTGCTACACTTGTGGTGTGTATTTGAATACTGTATGCAGGGGAAGTACAGTACCTCCTCTCCTTCTGGACACCTAGGTGTCTCCACTCCATCTTCACTGCCAGACTCTGCAACTATGAAAAGAATGTTAAAATATTCAGCATTTGTGTCTTGCTTAAACCAAGCAAGAAGCCACATGGTATAAGTGGAGAATGGATAATTTTTTTCCAAAACTGTCTCACTTTAAATCAAAATCAACACAAGTACAAACACAAAAGGCCATTTTTAAATGAGGGTTATTATGAGTAAGGGAGAAGAAAAATCCAAAACTTCCATGGCCCAGTGTGACAAAGTGATTGCCCCGAAACCCAATTACCTCGATTGGGCTGCCCTTAGCAGCTTCAATTCAATTCAATTCAAGTTGATTTATATAGCGCCAAATTACGACAAGTCATCCCATTTGTTGCTGAATGTCTTGGAATCTCTGCATGATGTTGAGGATATTTTGATCTACTTCACTGTTTCAGGAAAGTCTGACAGGATTGATTTCTTTACTGAGAACAGGTGTGGTAGGAATCAGGCCTCTGTGCGGCAGGACAAACAGAAGTCGGGTGTGATGAGCCGCTGTTAAGTTATGTTTCAGCTAAAGCTGGGTATTGGTTCATTTCAAGAATAAATTTGATTTTGATTCTCAAGAGTTAGAATCGACAAAATTTGATTCAACCCAATCTGTTCCAATTCAACATGGGTCACTGCTTTTGAAAACTTTTCTGTGAGCTGTTACCTTAATTATATTGCTGAAATGAAATGATGCAACACTGAGTAACAATTCACCTGAAAAAATTGTGTTAACCCTTTCAGACCTTACTTTTCATTAGTTTTAAAGAAAAGGCAAACAATGTTAAACCAAACGATTCTTGGACTTTTTAATTGATACGATTTGTTTCTTAGAAGAATTGATTCAGAATCAATTTTTCAAAATGTTTCAACACAGCACTAGTTTCAGCTGAGGGCGCAATCATTTACTCACCCAGGGCTGTGTAGATTTTCAGTTCTCCCTTGATAAAAACCTTGATTTAAAACTTCCATTTTGTGTTTGTGTTGTCTTTGAGTAAAATTTACATTTGTGTGATGAAATGAAACATTTAAGATTGACAAACATGTAAAACCAAACATGAGACCACTTTGACTAAATTAAGGGGCTTTTGAAAATGTAAAATTAGTTCACAATTCTGATTTCACTTATATCAAGTTGGTACTGCAAGTGTAGAAATCTATTTTAACAATGTAAATTTAAAAAAAAAATTGTATTCTAAATGTTGATAAATTTTGGTTGCACTTACTGTATAAAGTCTTTGAGTTTTGGGTGGCAGGATCTTTAACAGTTAGAGAGAAAATAAGCATATCATGAACACAGGAAATAATGGAAAACACAACAACAAAGAATATGTTTCCCAAACCTTATTAGGTTAGTGATACCTAAGCTCACAGCTGAAGTACTGCAACTAATGGTCACTTCCAAAGTGTTTTTGATGTTTGCTACCTTCAGCTACTTGATAAATGTATATATTTTGTCCTTATATCCTTGTTAAAATGTTTGTTTCTGAGCGTCAGGCAACTGTAAAAGTTAAGTGAGCTACAATATATATTGCTTTTCTATCTTTTTCCCTATTCACAAACAAATGGGTGCATAACTGTCTAAGTTCAGTGTTTTGCCCAAAAACATTTCAACAAGATAAGAGGGGTTTGGGACTGCCAGCCCAGAGGGAAACATTTCCTTATATGGGATAATTTACATTAAGCCCAGAAGTATACATTAAAAAATACCCACAACACATTTCAGTTTTAGGTACAACTGCATTAGTAAAGAGACTTAGGGGAAATGATCTGTCCTCACCACTGCTCTTGGAGGAGGTTGACTTCAGCGCCTTCATTAGATGCTGTTGCAGCTCTATGTTCAGCTCTCGGAGAGTTTTATTTTCAGACTCCATTGTTGAAAGACTCTTTTCTTGCTCCTGCATTCTTAAACAGAAGAAAATATGTAATGACTATATTATTAGGAAATGATAAAAAAATTGTTAATTATTATCTGTGAAATTATCTAGCTGCCTATAGTGCAGATGGGTAGTGCTGCACATGTGCACAGCATTCAGAAAGGCCAAATCTGGACAGCATGTGGTAGTTGTGTGACAAAAACAAGTAGCAAAATATTATATTACCAAATATATCAATTTAAAAGTATAAACACACCTTTGAAATATAAAGATTCAATAATAAGGCTCAATAATTAAAAACATATTTTTGATCAAAGTACCCAGCCTATTTCAACAGGACCAAATAATGCTATTGCTATTCACAATATTCTACACACCCATCTACTTTTGGCAAGGACAATAACAAGACTGAATCCAACTAGAGCTTAAAGGTAGATTTACAGTATATTGTTAGGACACATTAACAATAATACAAAATTATTTTTCAAGGCTATTCAAAACTTACCTTTTTTCCATTTCCTGCTGCTGTAGACACATGCAACTATACTTTTTCTGATAAAAGCATTGTTTTTTTATTGCCTCCTCATAAAGTTTCTGTGGGACAACACCACCATCATTATCGTCATCCTCAGTATCATCTTCAAAGAGGGAATCGCTGAGGATATCTTCTCTGATTTTTTTGGTACTGGTAGGGCAGAGTGGAGAGTTCCTCTTTCTGTTTTTTCTTTCCTGCAGAATGGCCAGTAGGTTAACATCTTTTGCTTCCTCTGCGGCCTTTTTCTGAGTTGTCTGTAAACATTACAAAAGCACAACTTAAAATTACAGTATGACTTTCATAAGATTTAAAGTTAGCAAACTCACATACTAACAAACTAAGCAATGCTACACAAAGCAAGCGCAATATTACTGGAAATAATTTTTAACCTAATGTCATGGCCTGATGTTGGCTTTATTCACTCCAGTAACAATACACTTTTGGACACAGATCTGCTCAGAAAGGACTGAGTTTGCATATTCTTGTAAATGACATTTGTAGCTTACAATGACAAAACAACTTTCTCTTGCTGATTCCTTATTAATGCGTTTTTTGTTGTGATGTTTTTTTTTCATTGAAATAGACCATGTCTTCCCAAAATAGCTGATAAGTGACTTCTTTGTCTAGACCCACATTACATGTATTCGTTTTGTGTTGTTAATATCGAATTTGCTCAGACGACTTCTTCTCTTTCTTAATATTAGTGCCATAACTTTTTTTTTGTCATTTTGTGTTTATTTTCTAACCTTATTCTCCATTTAAGAGCATGCACTGAGCTACTTTAAAAAACACATTAACTATAACATTTTTTAACTTGTGAACATTAAAATTCTAATTAGACCAAAAAAGACCAATGATTAATTTTACATTGACTTCTTAACATTTCGGTAAATTTGCCTGAAATATTTTGATTGGTGTGAAATAAATATGTAAGAATGGGTTTATTCTTTATTGTCTATGCAGCAGAAAAGGATCAAACAGTGGAAATAAGTGAAAATGGTGATCTACTAATATCGTCTTTGTAACACAAATGCAATTTATGGTTACAGAAGGACTTAACTATACCTGGACGTGTGTTTCCCAAAGCTGAGGGTCTTTCTTGATTAGTAAATACAAGCTCAGCCCTTGAGATCTCTAACGGTATTTGTGAAATTTTTTGAAAAGATCTGATTACATTTTTAAAGCATAATTTCTCTCCCTAAGTGTTATACAGTATTTGCAATAACCAGGATATTTATTTAGATGTGACATTGTTTTTACAGAACTGGATTGATTATAATATTCTTCTCATTAAACAACTTTTTAACAACGATGGTCTAACTTTTACATATGTAGAATTCCTTTCTGGGTTTAAAACTTGACTTGACTCCTTGATTGTTATGTTATGGATTCTATTCCTTTAAGCCTAAAACTAATTATTTCAAACTAGGCTGATTTACAAATTTATATATATAAGAAACTCAGACCCCGTTTTGAGTAGTAGCTGTAAAACACAAAAATAAAATAAAAATAATTCAAAGAGATACTATGAGCCAGACAGCTGAAACTTGCTGCATGGAGATGGAATCTGCATGGAACAAACTTATTTAATGAAATATGTTGGAGAAAAACTTGGTTATTTGGGAGTTTTCTTATATGAAATATATCTATCCACACAATTTGGGTGTCAGTAAGTAATATAATGACCTTTTCAGTAGAAAATTAGAATTGGGTGTTTAATTTAAACTGAGTATGTTCCATTTTAATTTAAACTGAGTATGTTCCATTGACAGATATGCATATGTACATTATTTTTATTTGTTGTCTATATAATATAGATCATGATTGATTGAAAGGTTAAGGAAAATGGTTAACAATTTAATATAAAGATTTTAGTTTATAATTCTAAAAAAATTCGGATTACACTGGATTTATAAATAAAATGTAATCGCTGATGCACACTCCGGAGCAGTAGGGGCGGTAAAAAGTAAAGGTAAAGATAAAAACTGCAACTCCCAGTTGGCTGCCAACCGCCGTAAAACCCCTCAAGAAAGGAGAAGAAGAAAAAACAGAAGATCGGAAGCAGCTGCGCATTTGTGTGTTGGAAAGTTGTGAAGATTTGTCTTTTCATTTTTGTTTTACCAACGTTGGGCCCATTTATTCATCATTGGTGAGTATTGAGTGGTTAATGAACATTGCCTAATGTTTGCCAACATGCTAGTAGAATATACTTTTTTTGTCCTGGCTTCCTCCGCCTCAGAAGGTAGCGGTGAAGTGCTGGGATCCATGACTTTTTTAACACGGACCCTCTTCCCCGTTGACAGCTCCTCTTCGATGTCCTCTTTGGTGTCTGGAATATAAACAGCACTTCATGTAAGTATTTGACTGCATCGGCTATACTGTACATAATTTTATGTAGTTATTTCATTATTCGCTCTGTTCTTAAGGAACGCTAACCTTAGCAACGCTACACTATCGTAACTAGCTAAAAGCTAATAGCACACTAGCTAGCTCGACTAGAGCGGTAGACAGAGATTTCAGCCAGTCAATTTAACTACACATCCTAGGTCGACCTTATTAATAAGTAAAACTGTTTGTGAGATCGTGACTTACCCTTCAGCATTAATATTTGAGCTTTGAAAAAACTGTCTTGCCAGCGAACCCAGTAAATTTTGCTGGTATCCTTCTGGCTGTCAAAATCTTTGATAAAGGTTGTTGGAACGATTTCTTTACAGCCGTCGTCTATATACCTAACATAAGCAAACATTTTTTAAGGCAAACAAAATTAGTTTCCTAAATTCGAATTAGTTAAATATAACTGTTGTCTAAAAAGAAATAAGGTCTAAAATATTTTAGTTTTTAAATCGTGACGCCGCAACTTAATTTGCTCTTGATCTTGGTCCTAATGCTAATGTTGAGATACGCCCCTCCAGCTAGCTTTGACTTCAACGGCGGGAAGCGCGTGAGCACTGAGCAGAGGATGCTGTAGTTCCCAGTTCCCCCTCTCAATTCATAGTGGGGATTTGATTACAACCAATTATTTTTTATTTTAAGGGAGAATAAGTGACCCTTGACTCATTAAATGTTAATAGCTAATTGCAGACACTATATCTGAAATATTTCTTAAATGTAAACATTGACATTTTTTGAAACTACAATCCATCTAGAAAAAAAAAGTGATTTATTATTACTTATTATCCACCAGAGGTGGGTAGGGACTTGTTACATTCACTCCGCCAATTTCCTTTAGTAACTTTATGGGGGAAAAATACTTTTTACGGGTAGTTTTACTTTATCATTTCTACTCGAATAAAATGTTGCATATTCATTTAATTCAATTTTATAATTAAATAATTTTAATAAAATAAATTAATGAAATAAAATAAACTAATAAAATTAAATAATTAGTAAATTTTTATTTAATTTAAATTTAATGATTTCATTTAATTGAGTACTTTAAAATTAAATTTAAGATTTAAATAATTTATTCAAAGTGTTTAGTAGTTCACAATTACTCTTATTTGACTAACATTTCTGAATACTGTAACCAACGAGTAACTTCAGTGAATACAAAAAAACATTAACTAAAAATGCAGAAAACAAACATCTACAGTTCTTGTTAAAGGGAGATGTTTGCACAGAATTTTGTTCTTCTAATGTAATTTTCTAGCTATTGTTTCCACCACATGATGACCATTCATGATGAAAGACTCGCCTGATATGAGTACAATTTATTTTAAAATAAACCATGTATAGCTGCCATTATTGTAGTTATAAACTCTCTCAGATTGGTGATTTGCTCAAAGGTGATAATGACTTGACCTGGACTGGAAGATTATTTTAGGGACTTGGACTCACACTTGCCCAGTAGGGTCCAGTGACTTGACTTGGATTAATCCTATGAGACTTGGACTTGCACACTAACCCCGGCTTTCCACTGGAGCCGTCAGCAGCACGTTACTGCAGCAGCACGTCATAGCTGCTGATAGGAACCGTGTGGTCAACAGAACCGTTTCCACTGGAGCCGTCAGCAGCGCGAGTCGGCCACGTCTCAGGAGCAGCATGTCGCGGCCTTTACGCGCCGGTTCTATTTTCTACGCGCGACGCCTCTGAAACGGGTCAAGTTCGACATTTTTGGGGAAGGAAAGACAGGAAATCGGACGCGGAAATGGAGAGAAGCTCCCGAGATTTTCAGAATAAAGAACGTACTGCCTTCCGGTTGCTTTACTTTAAAGAAAAAGTTACTAACTGTGCGGCCCCGTGAGAAGTTATCACCTAGCTAGCGGTCTCCTTTGTTTTTCAGGTCCGTATTGGCGATTATAAAACGGACAGAACATAAAACACAAACCATGTTGTAGTTTTCTCCTGCTTGTTGTTGTGTTTACTGACGAAGTCACTCGTGTGACTTCGTGCCCTGTCGGTGACAGCTGCTCCCCTGCTGCTTTGCGTCTCGTGGGAAGGGCCAAGCAGCAGCTTACGCGAGCAAAACGTGCTGCTGCAGTAACGTGCTGCTGACGGCTCCTGTGGAAACCCGGGGTAAGGCAAGGGTCGGCAACCCGCGGCTCTGGAGCCGCATGCGGCTCTTTCATCCATCTGATGTGGCTCTCTGCTTGTAAACTAACTAATGAATAGTTAAAGATTGTCTGCGTAAACCTGAACAGGTCAACTGTTTGTGCATAATCAAATAAGTCTATAGGCGCTTTCTGAGCTGAAGAGGATATGAGATTCTGGACTGTTCTTCAGACAGGCTCATTGATGTGTTGGAGACAGGAACAAGTGCTATTCAGCCAAAGATTCATAATCAGGGGACATTTTTTAAGTCTCTGAGAGACCGTGTTTAGAAAACACTGAATCTTCCTGCATGGTTCTGGTTATGCGATGCGCTCCAAGCCCCCGATCTACACATCTTCATCTTGCTGTCCACCATACGCATGCGCTGACAGCGAGCTGCGCTGAGCTCAGTGTCCATCTCAGATGTTCTGATGGGAATCTTTTCCTGATTGATGTAGCTACCTCTACGATGTGCATAACGATTAAAATATCAGCGCATCTGCAGGTTTGAGATTTCTCCATCAAAATAAACAGTCAAACACGGGAAATATCCGGTCAGTGCGAATCCTGTCATTTAACTGTTTTACCTTCTTGTGAAAATTGTTGCAAACAGAAACATTAAACCGGATGAACACCAGAGCCATGCACACTGTGCCGTTACCTCCGTCAGTGTAAATGAGGGAAAAAAACTACCTGATTGGATCCTTTTCAACAATGATTAATGCAAAGTTTAGTTCAGTACAATGTTTAATTACAACAGTCCAACGAGACAGAGCAGTTATGTGTGACGCCTCAAGAAGCGTCACCTGCTCAGCTATTAAAACCACTAGAAGGGTGAAAAATATCAAAATATTGTAGCGCAGACGGGCTACATTTTTTTTGGATCAATTTGAAACAAACTGTTTTATTAATAATCTTCTGTTGAAAGATAACTTTGAGGTACATGAGCGACTGGTATTGGTTGCTGTCACCTGTTGTGATCTGTTAAAGCAGCTCTCTGCTGTCTGAGTGTAGGCCCCGCCCACAACGCCACAGCTGCTGTGGCTCCCAGTGTTTTCTTTACCGTGGGAAACGGGTAATAATGGCTCTTTGATGGGAACAGGTTGCCGACCCCTGCACTAAGGACTTGAGTGTGACTTGGACTTTTGAAATGGTGACTTGACTAATACTTTCAAATAATGGTATTTCTTAAGTGAGCTGAATTTCACCAGTGTAACTGTTTAAATTTACCATGGTTTTATTCACGAATCATGTCTGTTACTGATATCGATGTTCATTTTTGTTTTAGAATGCCAAAGCGCAAGTACAAATTGTACCTGGAACCAAACAGTACCATCAAGTTACCCTCTGCAAGATGGAACAGAGAGACTTTGGATGTAAGTTAGCTCATGAAAGATGTATCAGAGTTCTTGCAGGGTCTTAAATGGTCTTAAAAAAAGTCTAAAATACATAACTTTAAATTCAAGGACTTAAGTCTGAACAACGCCCACCCAGTTTTTTGTTCTATGTCTTAGGACTGCACAATTAATCGTTAAAAGGTTGTGATTTCAATTCATGCTTGTAAGCAAACTCATTCTGAAATGACAATTAAAATGAAAAAGGGAAAAAAAAAACACAATCATTGTACCGCATTTTAAACCTGGACATAATCTGCATGAAAAAAAGTGCTCCCTCTTTTTCCCTCAACAATTGATAATGGCGGAGCCTTATACCATGTGATGCAGAAGCGAGCTGGCAGGATAAAACAACAGTAGCCTTTATTTATTGTTTTTATTTTCAGTGTCAGCTGTTACAAAGCTGATTTGCAGTTAATACGTGCAATAACTATTTAAATTGGGGAAAAAATTGTGAGAGAATCATGATCTAAATATGAGCAAAAAATAATTGGGATTATTTTATCCAGAATCGTGCAGCCCTACTATGTCTTAGGTTTAAACAGGTCAGTTCTTTTGATTGACTGGATAACAAAACATCTGCCATCAGATGCTTCTGAGATGTTCCAACTCAAACAGACTTTGTTAATGTGTGACTTTGTGTTAATGTGTCATGCTGGTCTAACATTTTGTTCATAGCGGTCTTAAAAGGTCTTAATTGTAACTTTCTGAAACCTACAATAACCCTTTTGTAATGCAGTAATGAAATTTGACTTTTTTTTTTCTTTAACAGATCTATCACATTGCCTTTGCTGATGTTTGAAGACACTAAATAGGGAATATGGTTTTGTAAATATTTTCAGACTTCTCCCTTGAGCAGTGAAAGCTGTGACCAAGTGACTTCTGGTCCATATTCTGCAGATTTTGAGGTGAGGGTTACATGTATTCTTAAATTGATAGAAACATGATTTCACACTGTGCTGCCCTGCACAAAGTGTTGTGGTACTTTCTTACTTAGTAACATCTTTTCTACCTCCTCTGAAGACCACGTCTTCATCTGGTCATTTTGATTTCCCGGAATATCCAGATGACACAATCAACCTTGTAAGTTCTTTTACCAAACCTCATGTGCAAGTTTGTGATATTTACAAACTGAATGTACAAAGAAATGAACTAAAAATCTTTTCAAATAATTTCTTTTGTCTCTAGACCTTGCCCTACACTGAATGTGGCAGAGAAGATGCTGCAGATGTTGAGGTGATTGACTAATATGTGAGGCAAGATAATATTATTACACATTTCTGTTTCTTACTGTGTTTGTGCCTTTTCTACATTCTCTTCAGACCATGTCTCCATGTGGCTGTCTGGAGTCTGATTCAGATGAGACATTCAACCTGGTAAGCTTTTAACCAAATCACACAACAATACCTGCAATTCTTATTTTTATACACAAGCAATGTTTTTCTATTATCTTTGCTGTTTATTATAAGTGTTAAACAGCAGTCCACTGAAGTGAGGCATTGTAGTGAGTTAATAAAAAAAATAAATTACAAGGTCTATTCAAGAAACATTAAATAAAACAGAAGGCTCGACATGAAGTTGGCAAAAACAGAATGAGCGAAAAACTGAACAGATCAGAGGATCCGGTAATTAACTGAAAAACTGTAATAACGGAAATTGGAGAGACAGCATGTGTATCTCATGATAATGATCAAGCAGCACAGGTGAGTGACATAAGTGACATTTCTGGGAAAGTAAAAACAAATAGATATCATGTAGAGAAAAAGTATTCTAAATGCTGGACTAAAAAGAGGGAGAACATCTGCAATGGTCCAAGAAATTACAGTATAAAGAGACCTAAACCAGGAAAAAAAAGATCTAACGTAACAGTGCCTTCAAAACCACAAACAGGACATTGGCAAAATGGAAAGGCGCTAAAAATCCACAAAAAGAGTGCAACAGATATAAGGGGTAACATACGGGCTAGTGAACACTAGAAAAGCTATATAGATCAAACTAAAATTAACCCATAAAACTAGGGATAAAGAAATTAATTAATACTGCAGAGTAAATTAGGGCTGATCAATAAAAGAGGAAACTAATATGGAAATCAGCATCAAAGACCAGAAAAAAAACGTCATTTCTGATGGAAATAACCTAAGAAAAACTAAATAAAAAGAATTCATTGAATCAAGGGGTGTGCCGATTAATTTAAAAATGATTAATCATGTTAAGCGTACCAAATTGTTTACAATTCAAAAACGTTTAAAATCTAGCATTTTAGTCGTGAAAAGAGCGTCTCTGTTGTGTTTCATGTTGGCAGCAGCGTCCAGTTTACCCGGACTTGCTGACTTTTTCGGCACCGTTGGAGCGGGGGTGCATAGACGTACTAAGACGGTCGTTCTGAGACATCGGACTGTATGTTCTTGGGTGTTATTTGGTATATGTGGTGCTTTGGGTGCGTCCCATCGTGGGGTGGTTTACAAGGACTCACATCATCTGTCAGCAGTAAAGAGTTACAGCTACATGTCACAAATGTCTCCCAGGAACTTTTAGTTATGATTAATGTAAAAGGATTTAAATTCCATCTAGGGTCATTCGTAATATTACCTGTTGTTGTATTTTGCCAAGCAAAAGTAATCTTATCATGTTAAGCTAACTTTGTGATGTAACTGCATCGACTAACAGAGGATTATGTTCATGTGGGTCATCAGCATGATGTTGTTGAAGTTATGAAAGCAAACATGGCTGGAATCAGTTTTACCTGTAATCTTATTTTTCTTCTCTAAGTGTGTGTGCTGCTGTAATGAGTGAATGTCCCCACTGTGGGATTAATAAATCTATTCTGTTCTATTCAATACATTTTTATCCGCCAGTAGGGAAAAATACATTTGAGGATTTTTTACCTTTCCGGGCTTCCGTACAAATAACCTGGTTACGGAGGAGGGGTTCGTCTCCCAAACCAAAAAACACAATCCCAAACTATGCAGGTGTTGATAAAATGCGAGTTCCAATGGCCTGTATTTGATTTGTCACAACTCCTTTGTTTGTTAGTATTCGGTAGCTCTCGCAGTTGAAACCACGCCTAGCATGCTGCATGCTAAAAGCTGTAGCATACCAAACAGGAAGAGAGAACGCCCGGTGTTAACAATGAGCAGCAGGGCAGGAAACGATATATCTTGCTCTCATAGGCTAGTTTGTTAGCCAATCTGAGGCTAGCAAATTCGAATAATGAGTATGAACGAGCAGCAGCCGAAGCTGCCTGATGGAACAAGCCGGAACCACCTGAATATTGACCCAGACCGATTGAATGGTCTGTTAATCAGTATTTCGTAACGTTTTTTAGATGTAAAATGTTTCATATTACTGGTTAATACTTAAGAAATAACCACAAAGTCCTGAAATTAGAATTCAATTCAATTCAGTTCAATTCAAGTTTATTTATATAGCGCCAAATCACGACAAGAGTCGTCTCAAGGCACTTCACATAATAAACATTCCAATTCAGGTCAGAATGAAATGGCCTCTTTAATAATAAATAAATAATGAATAAATCGGTTTCCTGATCTCTAAACAAGATTTGTCCAAACAACCGAAAAAATAATTTAGCACCAAGTAAAGAGGGGAATCGATCCGATACAGTCACCCGATCAGTTGCTTTTATCATTTGTTTTTGCTGGTAGATACATGCAATAATGTGTGTTTATTGTCACCCTACAGCCCACAACTTCTTTTGGTGGCTTATCTGTGCTGAAATCAAGTAACGTCAGCCAGGAGTTTGAGTGTGATTCCTCACCTGAAAGTGATCCTCAAGTTGATTCAAACATTGAAGACCTTCCAGAGGACGACCCATTTGGACAGATAGGATTTGACACTGACATGGATTCTGCACTAATTTCAGGGGGTACAACAACAAGGGCTGAAGCACTGCTTATGGTAATGTGTCATGCAGCAAGACATAACATAACAGGAACACAACTTGATGATTTGTTAAAGCTTATAAATGCACTGTTTGGCAAAGAGGTTTTACCGAGATCCAAATATTTGTTCAACAAAGTGTTTAAGAACTCTTCTGACATAGTGGAATTTCACTTCTACTGCAAAACCTGCAAATTATACATTGGCAAACAAGAAGACATAAAAGAAAAAAACATTGTTCAGTGTACAATTTGTAGTGCTCCCATTGAAATTAGCACATTGAACAGTGCAAGCTTTTTCATAAGCATACCAATTGCACCTCAAATTCAGACACTGATGGAAAACCCTCAAATTCAAAACAGCATGAACTACAGATACCAAAGGCAACAGAATGAACATGTTATCTCTGACATATATGATGGTGAAATGTATCAAAACCTGTCAAAACCAGGTGGCATTCTGTCAGATCCGGCCAATTTGTCATTTAATTTTAATTCTGATGGTTCACCTGTCTACAAGTCTTCCAAATTTTCAATATGGCCCATCCAGCTGCATTTAAATGAACTCCCTCCCAAATTGAGATTCCAGAATGTAATGCTTGCAGGTCTTTGGTTTGGTGCTCAAGAGCCAGTCATGCCAATTTTTCTAAAACCATTTGTTGATCAGGCAAAAACACTGGCATCCAATGGTGTGTCCTGGAGAAAATGTGGAGCTCTGGTGAACAGCAAAATTGTTGGACTCTGTTGTTGTGTGGACTCAAAGGCAAGACCAGCTATGCAAAACACCACCCAGTTTAATGGGTATTTTGGTTGTGGCTTCTGTTTACACCCTGGGACTCTCGTTGAAAAACAGGTGAAGTATACTGTGACTGCCACAGAATACCCTGAGAGAGAGGCTAATAAAATGATTGCAGATATGGAGCAGGCCGTAGAACAACACAGAAGTGTCAGGGGGGTGAAAGGTCCATCACCACTGATAAACATGCCTTATTTTGACATTGTTTGGGGGTTTGTTCCAGACTATATGCATGCTGTCTTGCTTGGTGTCATTAGACAGCTGACAGAGCTTCTGTTGAGTGGCAGTGATCAACCCTACTATATCGGCAGTCCAAATACAATGAGGGTGCTAGAAAACAGGATCAAGGAAATCAAGCCACCACACCTTATTACACGACTTCCCAGACCCATTGCAGAGTTCAAGTACTGGAAAGCCTCAGAGTGGCGAGCTTGGCTCCTGTTTTACAGTTTGCCAGTCCTGAATGGGGTGCTTCAGTCACGTTATGTGAAGCACCTATCCCTGCTGGTGTTTGCAGTATTTCTGCTTTTGAAGGAGAATGTCACATTCGAAGAGATCAACAAAGCAGATGAGATGCTGTTCGAGTTCGTGGCAAGGTTTCAACTGTTGTATGGAGAAGCATCTATGACATTCAATGTACACTTGCTAACGCACCTGTCCAAGTCTGTGAAACTGTGGGGGCCGCTCTGGGCACACTCAGCATTTGTATTTGAAAATGCAAATGGTGGTCTGTTGAAACTGTTTCACGGAACAAAATGTGTAGCTTTGCAGATTGTAAACAAATTCTTGTTGCATAGAACGGTTCCGCTTTTCAGTACAAGGTTTGCAGTTAGTGAGCAAGTAAAGAACTTCTGTTTGGAGCTCACAAATAACTCAAGAGTAAAGTCCTTCACTAGATATCAAGACACAACTGTTCTGGATAATGGCAGGGTTACTGAGACAACTGAGGAGGAGAAAAGTGCCTTCATTTCTGCAGAAAAAGTTCCACCAGATGAAATGGTGGTACACAAGAGAATGGTGCACAAAGGACTGGTTTATACCAGCAAAAGCTACAGCCTCAGTAAGAGAAGAAGGGATTGTTATGGAAAGTTGAGTGATGGTGTTTGTGGAGAGATTCGAAGCATTATATCTTTTCCCTCAGAGTGGGGTACAGAAATTGCTGTACTTTTCCAAAAGTTTCATACACAAGCATCATTCCCTTTACCACAAGGGTACAGATTTGAGTCACATATTAGACTTATAAGTAGGGGACCTACTGTGGATCTGATTCCAGTAGACAGGTTAGAGCAGAAATGTCTGGTCCTGAAAACTGGTGATGAGACTTACATTTGTGACTTTCCAAACCAACATGAAAGAGACTAGTCTTTGGTTGTCGTTCTGTAGGTAACATTTTTCTCTTGTGTTTCACAACTTCTCTTGATCAGTTCTGGCTGATTCAGATTTCTGCCCAGGAGAGTGGACTTAATGTGCTGTGCCATGTGTCTGAACTGGCTTCTTTGTTTTCCTGATTTACAGTTCTGAGCATTCCTCACTGTACTGGAGAACACCAGGATTTTGTATTTGTGGAAGGTCCTTCTTCAGAGGGGACAGGGAAACAACACAATATGGGGTTTGATTTGTGCCATAAGTGGGGAGACCAACTTCCTTTTCCGCGCTTGCATAAAATGCACTCATTTGACCAGTTTCCTCAACATTGCGCATGCTGAAAGTCCACTCCAAGCATGCACCTTCTTCGAGAGAGGGCCAGCTCACGTGTGTGGCCAACCTGCTGTGGGTGTGCTAGACTTGGTTCTATCTGCACGATGCCTTTTGGAAAGCTGCAGCCTTGAAGTAGAATTTTGCTCCCACAAATCAAGCTGGCTTTTGACAGTTGGTGGTGAAGACAAAGAACTGCATTGACTTCCCTCTGATGGGTTCATTTTTAACATCACTGACACATGTACTAAAAATAACCACAACTGTTCTGAAAAATTGCAAACTCTAGTGGTCAAGTGGTCTTGTTCCAAAACCTTTCTTGATGGCTGTAGTATTTTTAGCATGCACAAGATGAAACTTTGATCAATTTCTTTTAAACATTAGAAATGCTCGGTGTCACTGAGAAAATAGTCTTTTTGTAAAGCACCCCAACTACAAAGAGCATTTCTTTGCCTGTGCACTTTTCTTTTTTAGTGTGCATGCTTTAATTCCATTTCTAGTTCTTTTTAAAACACAGGAAGTTTTTTCTTTACCTGCTAACATTTCGTTTGTGACTACAAACATCCTCAGAGCTGACACTGATGGTGGCGTCACTTCCTACTCCATTTATCCCCGGGCAGCAGAGGACGTTGTCGCCCTCTGCTGCCCGCTCTCCCCTCTCCGTTGATGTAGTCCCATGCACGATCCAATGTGTAGACTCCATTGTCTCTGTTCATGGTCCCACATCCACTTCTCCTTATCTCTATAGCTTCTTTGATCCATCTTTTGTATTTCTATTGTTCGCTGTTTATGATCCTTGTGTCCCAGTCCATTATGTGGTTTTCTCTTGTGCAGTGATCTGTTACGGCCGATTTCTTTATTGTGCTTTCTGCTTCTTGCTTCACTGCTCTTGTGTGTTTTCGACTTGTTTCTTTCTCGCACTCCTTTCTGTGTTCTATTGTCCGTGTGTTGAGTTGGCGACGAAGCACTATAAAGAAGTCAGCCGTAACAGATCACTGCACAAGAGAAAACCATATAATGGACTGGGACAACACAAGGATCATAAAAACCGAGCAACAGAAGTACAAAAGATGGATAAAAGAAGCTATCGAGATGAGGAGACGTGGATGTGGGACCATGAACAGGGACGATGGAGTTGGATCGCACATGGGACTGCATCATCGGAGAGGGGAGAGTGGGCAGCAGAGGGCGACAACATCCTCTGCTGCCCGCGGATACACAGAGAAGGAAGTGACACCACCATTGGCGTCAGCTCTGAGGATGTTTTTAGTCACAAACGAAACGTTAGCAGGTAAAGCAAAAACCTTTCCTGTGTTTTAAAAAGAACTAGAAATTGAATTAGAAACAGAACACAGCAAGAACACACCAAAGATCCATGCTTTAAGTGTTCACCTTTTTTAATCTGCTCAAATCTTTAAGTTTTGTTTTTACTTTATGTACACAGTGTTTATTGATGGATGGAAAAATATTACTATTTTATCGAAAAACTGCAATGTTAAAATGTGAACAAAAGTGATGTAATCTTGATTAGTTGCTAAAGCCACTTTAAATAGCAATAAAAATTCCCTTAAGATTTTAATGTTTATGATGTTTAACATTTGCTGAAACAATTACAATTTGTTTGTTTTATATAATAAATGTATATAAAGATAATATTGACTATTGTGTAATTATTCATAGATCCATTTTTTTAATCTTAGAATCTGTTTATTTTATTTATTTACTTATTTTTCCTAATATTAAATGTACTAAAATATGTATGCTCTTGTCTTCAGTGTGGCTTGTGTCTGATGGAGGAATGTTTTTATTAAAGTGCTTTCATAGATTCATCCAAAACATCAAAACTGAAAGTGATTGAAAACTATAGTTTTAGAATTGTAATCAGAGAGAGAATTAACCATATTAACAGTATCAAGCTAAGCACTTTAAAACACATTCCCCAAAGCAATCTAAACATTACTGGTCTCAATTTTTTGGGCACTACTGGCAGTTTTTCACACTGCAAGGAAGCAGGAAACCTTGGGAGAGAGGAGGGAGAAATGCGGCTAAAGATATGGGGCTGGAATTCAAACCCTGGATCAACTTTGGCCACCAGCAGACATTGCTGGTGGATAAACCAGCAATGACCAGCAAGGAAGCTGGTTTAGCTGGTTTATGCTGGTGGACCAGCATATACCAGCTAAACCAGCACCAAACCAGCATGGACCAGCAAAGACCAGCAAGGAAGCCATGCTGGTCGTTGCTGGTTTATGCTGGTCCACCAGCATAAACCAGCTAAACCAGCACCAAACCAGCATGGACCAGCAAAAACCAGCAAAGACCAGCAAGGAAGCCATGCTGGTCTATGCTGGTTTTTCCAGCAGGGTGACAAAGTCATTAAAGTGCGTCAACACAGTGGATTTAATAGAGTTTTAAAGAACGATCTCTAAGTGAAGTGAGGTTAGTTTTTTGTCTCACTGCAGATATAAAAACTAACTCTGCATCAGTCAGGCGCAGCAAAGCTCACCGTCTGTATGAGCGTGAGCGTCGGAAAGCTGATAAAATTGGCTGTAAAATAATTAAAACAAAGTAAAAATGTTCCTTTGCTTTTTAGAGTCCACATCCAGAAGACTGGAGCCGTGTTTCACTGACAGGCTGTCAGACTAACGCCCTGATGAGCTCAGCTGGGACAAACTGGTCTGATGTTTAGGTAAGTGAAGATCTGCTTCTCCAAGTCCTTGAGATGCTAGTAAAAAATAATTTAGCCAGCTTGCTAATGTTACTTTTCTTCTCCTCTAAGGAACACAGAACGTTCAGATGTTGGCGTTTCACGTCACCTACTGAGGAAGGAGACCCACCAGTAAAGAGACGGTCTGGACCAGACCAAAGTGAGTGATGACACACCTCAGCCACCCTCATCATTAAGAACACCTCACCCCCTGAATCACTCCGTCTGATGACAGCAGAGTGATTTATTTGATGTTTTACTTGTTTAGTCTGTTTAGAAATTATTGAATTACATTATTTTCTGTAATCGACCATCTGATCTGGATGTGTGCAGAATAACTTTCCCCAAATTCAGCAGCAGCTGGCCTACAAAAACAGCTGCAGCATGTAGTAAGTCTGTCTGCACTGCTCTCTAATGAGCTTCCTTTCATAAGGAATCATTTGTATAATTTTAGTGTCACTATTTTATTACATTTGTAGGAAAATATGAAGTCACTGCAGCAAAGTGAACTTGTGAACAAACACAAACGTGACTATAAACATGAAAGCTAAAGAAACAACTTTCCTAAAGCTGCTTGTAAACAAAATATGTCATTAAAGTTATTGTCTATCATTGCAGAATATGGCGATGACATCATGGAACTGGTCTTTGGAAAAGTTTTCCCTGAACCAACTCCGTTTCTAGATGAGGTAGAGAAGATCTGCATCTCACCAACTCTCTGGTCTCAGTATTCAGACAACGGAGGTTTCCCACTGTTGTCCAGGACCAGTTTGAAGCCCACATACTGCCCCTCCCTCATCATCAGGAAACATCAATCCGTATCCTGAGGACAACAGAAGACGGCAGGAGGACAGGAACTCTGAGACCTAGACACCACCAGCACCGAGACACAAAGCACCTGTGTGCACAACGCCTGTTTTAACTACTAAAGCCTGTTTATTATATTGTTCTACTTATTTGCTGTGAGGTTAATACTTAGAAAATTTGTATATTAATGTAAACAATAAAAAAAATCACTGATTGTATGCTTTCTTTTAGATGTAATGGTCCAAACTCAGCCTTGTAGACATTTATTGCATCCTGTAGGTAAATACACAGAACAGGCTCAGGTCCAGGATGACCCAGCATGCTCTTCTTCCATTCTGGCTGTTAGGGATTGTATCAATAACTCAATGCCTACTGATGTTTTCACCTAACGGTATTTATTTAGAATGCAGGTAAGATTTAACTATATTTGTTAGCAAAGCAGACTGATCTTGGGAATTTCACTGCAGCACTGATGTCCACCTCTCTGTACACATTAGAGAGAATTACCACTTTACAGCTAAACACATTTAATAAAGATATAGGCTACGCATTGCAGACAATAAAAACAAAGTTGTAAGCATTAGAATTATAATGATGACATTAAAGAACACTTGGAGGAATGTTCTTTATTTTTGACTAGAATCTCAAATCTTTAAATTAAAATGTAACTGCGACTTCCGGTATGGCGACAGAGTGAAACAGACGCAAGTGACAAGAGCTCCGTATAACCAACATAAACACGAACTAGAAAACGCCTGAACTGTAAAGGGAAAAATAAGGAAAAGGAAAAGCAACAATGAGCGGAGGTACAACGAATAAAGGGAAGAGCAAAAAGCAGCCAGAAGATCCAAGTAAGGACACAAAGCAGATGCTAACAGTGGGGGCTACAGGAGAGCTAACACGAGTAGCTAGTTTGGATAGCATTAGCCTCCAGATACGAACACTAACTGCCGAAATGAAGACCGAACTCCAGGCGAACAAAGAGGAGATTACAACAGAAATGAGAAAGGAGTTGACCGACTTCAAGAGAGATATTAATAAGCTACTTGATAATATGGACAAAGAAATTAAAGAACAAACGAAAAGGATACAAGACGGAGAAACACGAACGGAAGAGCTCGAACAATGGAGCTGTGAAGCTAACGAGGCCATACAGCACATGTTACAACAACAGAAATACATCGGAGACAAACTAGAGGACATCGAAGCAAGAGCAAGGAGGAACAACTTAAGGGTGTATGGAATCAAAGAAAGTAAGGAAGTTAAACCATCCGAATTGAAGGAGACAATAGAAGAATGGCTCAAGAAAGAACTAGGATTAGAAGAAGATCTGCAAATACAAAGCGCACACAGAGCGCAGGCGCCCAAGCCGAAGGAAGGGCAGGCACCCAGATCCATAATAATACAATTCCAGCAAAGTAAAACGAAAGACATGATTCTGAACAAAGCCTGGGAGAAGGGGAAAAAAATTATGTTTGAGGGAGAGGGAGTGTATTTCGATCATGATTACACTGCAAAAGTACTGCAACAGAGAAAGGCGTATCTCCCAATAAAGAAGAAATTAAAAAGCATGAAAATTCGATTCCAAACGCCCTACACTAAAATGCGCATCTTCTGGGAAGACGGAATGAAGAGCTACAACAGCGCGGAGGAGGCGGTGAGGGACCTGAAGTCACGAGGATGCGCAGTGGAAGGACTCCAGATGGCAGAGGAAGAAATGCAAAAGAATAAAGAGGCTAATGCGAAGGGGCCGGCGAGCTGGAAAAAGGTGGGGGATAACGGAATGCTGAAGAACAGAGTCAGAGAACGTCTGCAAGAATACGAACTTAGGAGAAAAAAGACAGAGGGAGGGGAATAAATAAGGGGAAGTATCGCTCTAGGAAAATGAGGCGAACATGTATAAAGGTAAAAAGTTTAAAAATGTTGGTTAACGAGTGTCACTAGGCACGGTTTAGAGTGGGATGACTGAGACAGAAAGGGAGGTAGGGGGGCCCTTCTGGAAAGGAAGGCATTCCCCCCAGAGGAGGGGTAGAGAGTCACAAGAGGGCATCTCAACATGGAAGTTCAAAGGCAGTTACCTTGTAGCAACAGGTTCTAAGTTTGGTTGTTACAAGGAGGGGGTTCTTAAAGGGGGGCGGGGGTACTTTATTTACTTATTCTGTATCAGTATTTTTTTTATTTTTTTCTTTCTTTTTATGTATCTCAAGACTAGAAAGGCCATCTGCAAGGACAAAAGGGAGAACTTACTGAGAGAAAGGGCAAGACACAAGAAGAATAAGAAATGATGTATGATAAAAACCAGGAAATCAAAATAATGTCACTGAATGTAAATGGGCTGGGCAATCCAATAAAAAGAGCGAAAATAATAAATAAAATCAAAAAAGAAAAAATACAAATTAGTTTTCTACAAGAAACCCACCTATCACAGAAAGAACACGAAAAACTTAAAAAACTTGGGTTTAAAAATACATACTATAGTTCATGTCCCAATAGCCGGAAAAGAGGGGTGGCAATCTTAATATCTAATTCACAGAACTATGAAAATGTAAAAGAGGTCCGAGATAAAGAAGGCCGATTTATCATAATCAAAGGAAAGATAGAAAATGAGATGGTAACACTAGCCAATGTATACGCACCACCAGAAAGTAATAAACAATTTTATGAATATATACTAAATATGTTAGCAATGGAAATGGAGGGGGTTTGTATATGTGGGGGAGACTTTAATTTAATAATGAATTCCCAACTCGATACAACAAGTACTGCAACATATAAAAAAACACTAACCAAATTAATAAATACAATAACTAAAGAAATGGGACTTATAGATATATGGAGAGAAATTAATCCAGCGCAAAAGAACTATACCCACTACTCTGCTCATTATAAAACCTACTCGAGAATTGACTATTTTTTAATACAAAAAGAACATAGATATAAAATAAAGGAATGCGAAATAGGCGGGTCGGATCTATCAGATCATAATGCAATATATCTCAAAATTCAACTAAACAACAAAATTAAAAGGAAAACTTTATGGAAAATGAATACAGGAATACTTAATAATACAATAATGACAACACAGATCAGTAAAAATATTAAGGAATATTTGAGAGAAAATGATAATGGAGAAGTACAGCCAGATATACTGTGGGATGCGATGAAAGCAGTGATCAGAGGGAAATTAATTGCGATTACAAGCAAAATGAAAAGGGATAAGACTAAACAATATGAAAAACTTACAAAGGAACTAGAAGAAATGGAAAAGAAAGACAAACAGAAAACAGAAACAAAGACACGGGAACAAATAAAAAACATCAGGAACAAAATAAATGAAATGCACCAAAATGAAATAGAAATTAAGGCAAAATATTTAAAACAAAACTACTATGAAGCAGGGCCGAAAGCAATGAGGCTACTAGCAAGAAGAATAAGAAAACAACAAGAACAAAATAACATAAGTAAAATATGCAACCCGAAGACAAAAAAAATAACACACGAACCTAAAGAGATTGAAGAAATATTTAGGGAATATTATAAGGAACTATATACGCAACCGCTAGGAAGCAACAATAACAAAATAGAAGAATTCTTACAAAATTTAGATTTACCATCAATAGGGACAGAACAGAATAAGAATATTACAAAGACAATAACGGAAAAAGAAATAATAGAAGCAATAAATAAACTTAAAACAAATAAAGCACCAGGAAGCGATGGATACCCAGCAGAATGGTATAAAAAATTAAAGCAGGAACTTGTACCAATAATGCATAAAACATACAACTGGATTATGACCAACAATAAAATACCACCAACATGGCAAGAAGCTATTATCTCTGTAATACCTAAGCCACAGAAAAACAAAGAAGAAGCAACAAACTATAGACCGATTTCAATTCTTAATATAGACTACAAAATATATACAACAATAATAACTAATAGAATTAAAGGATTTCTCCCAGATATAATCAATGAGGATCAATGTGGCTTTGTTGTAGAGAGAAAAACGCAAGATAACATACGACGAACACTGCACATAATACAAGAAATTAATTCCAAAAGAATACCGGCAACTATAATAAGCTTTGATGCAGAAAAGGCATTTGATAGGGTAAACTGGGAATTCCTATATGCAACTTTAAAAAAATTTGGATTTAATGAACAGACAGTAAACTGTATTAAGGCCCTGTATACAGAACCAAGAGCACGAATTAAAATAAATGGATCAATAACAGATGAGATACAGATAACAAGAGGAACAAGACAGGGCTGTTGTCTCAGCCCTACTCTGTTCGCGCTATATATTGAACCTTTAGCACAGGCAATTAGACAGGAGGATGAAATAAAAGGAATAGAAATTAATAATAAGGAACATACCATAAGCCTCTTTGCAGACGATATATTAATATACATAAACAGTCCGACTAATAACCTAAGGAACCTATTGGGACTAATGAGAGCCTATGGGGAACACTCAGGATATAAGATTAACATACATAAAACACAGGCATTGTTATATGATCACACACTAAAAACAGAATTGATCAAATATAAGATTAAATGGGATAATACCCACATTAAGTACTTAGGAGTCAACATAACTAAAGACCTGAAGAATCTATTTCAACAAAATTATGAGGAATTAAATCAAACGATTAACGCAGACCTAAACAGATGGACATCCTATCCATTACAACTATACGACAGAATAAACATTATCAAAATGAATATCTTGCCACGACTCTTATATATGTTTCAATCCCTCCCAATACAAATACCAACAATACAATTCAATAAATGGAATAAACAATTATCAAGATTTATTTGGAAAAGCAAAAAACCAAGAATTAGAAGGTCTACCCTACAACTAGCAAAAGAACAGGGAGGGAGGGCTGTGCCAAATATATACCATTACTATCAGGCAGCACAAATAGCACCACTCATTGATTGGTGTGACCCGCAAAACTTGAACCACTGGAAAATAATAGAGACAAAGAGAAAGGAAATACCAATCCAAACATTACTGGGGGAAAATACCAGAAAAGAATACTGGACGAAAAATATTGAAAAACTGGACCCGATAACTAAGTCTAGTTTAGAAACCTGGTGGAACATAAGCAAGAAACTAAAAATAGAGGGAGAGCTAAGATTGCTAAGATGGATAGGGTGGGACTCGGACTTTGAACCTGGAAAAAGGGATAATAGATTCAAAAAATGGAATGAGACAGGAATGACAGCATTAGGAATAATTCAGAAAGAAGGGATGATAAACAGTTTCCAAGAATTGAAAGAAAAATTTGACGTGGAAAATAAGGATATGTTTAGATATTTACAACTAAGAGATTACTACACTAACAGAATTCAAAGGAAAATTCGAGGGAATAATCAAATAATAACAATGATGATCCAAACATATACAAATCCAGCACCTAAACGGAAATTATCCATAATATATAAAACATTATTGACGATAGAAAACCACTCAACACAGTATATCAAAGAAAAATGGGCAAAAGAAATTAGGGAAGAAATACTGGACGGGGAATGGGAGGAGATGTGGAAAACACAAAATAGGACAACACAATCACAAAAATGGAGGGAATTTGCCTGGCAGAACCAAATACGATACTTCAGCACACCGAAAATCATAAGTAAACAAATACAAAAACAAACGAGATGTTGGAGGAATTGTGGAAATATAGAATCCAATCACGCCCACATATTTTGGGAATGCAAGAACATAAAACCTTTTTGGAATCAAATATATGAGAACACCAAAATAATATTAGGATATTATTTTCCACAGACATTTAAATTAATGTACCTAGGATCCATACGGGAAGAAATAGCGGGGGGAGACCAATATCTGATGAGGATACTCATGATAGCAGCCAAGAAAGCCATCACTAGAAAATGGTCCAGACCAGAGACCCCAACAATAGAAGAATGGAAGACAATTGTTGGAGAAATACAGGAAATGGAGAAGCTGACATTTAGACTAAGACTGAAAGGGGAACAAATGCATAAACGATGGGCTAAATGGAGACATACAGATATATAGAACTGGAGAGAAAGAAGAAATATGCAGATGAGCCGACCTTTTGATTTATTTATATATGGGTTTTTTTTTTTTTTTTTTTAAATCTTTTTATTATTATTTTTTTTTCTTTTTTATTTATTTTGTTTTTCTGTCGTCTTTTTTTTTCTAATGTGTTTGTAAAGTAAAAGTTGATAAATAAAAAGTTTAAAAAAAAATGTAACTGCTTTTTATCCATTTTCAGCCATTAAGACACCCAATATAAAATAAGACTACTTATAAAATTATTTATAATTATATGTATGTATATAGATAGAGATCTTAATAAAATATATTCTTTGAATGGTGTTTTAATGAGCTGTATCATTTTTTTAAACATTTTTTACAGAAATAAGCAAGCAGCATTCCTTGTGTGTGTGTGCGCGCGCGTGCCTGCTCGCTTGTCCCTCCGTCGGCCGTGACGGGTGTGTGTGAGTGACTACAGACAAATGCATGAGAGAGTTAGCAGCCATGAAACAGCTTGATGAACTACTCTCCCCACGTGTTTTAAAAATGCTAATATGCTATGCTAAATCTGCTATGCTAAATAATGATTTCTCTATAGAACTACAAAGTCCGACTGGGGGAGGAGAGTACAGGACTGCACTATGGAGGGGGGCGGAGTTTACAGCTCCTCCTCCAGTTTAAAGAGACAGTACCCCAAAACGGCTCGTTCTCAAGACTCTCCTCAGAACAGGGGTAGATGAGGGTCTGTAGAGCAACAATAATGAGGAAATCAGACCAAAGAACTGCAGTTCCACTGTTTTTAGACCCCCAACTGAAGGATTTAGATGTAAAAAGGAATAACTTAAAAGCATGTTATGTCTCCTTTAAAGAAGTAGTCCAGTTACACATTTGTGGGCTTATAACTTGGCTTCTGAATTTCCTAGAGAGATCAGGTTTGTTTTAGTGTACTCCAATAAACAGCCCCTACAACCACAAAAAGGAAGGGAGTCATTAGCACTTATGGTTTGTAAATGGCACCCAGAATTATGTTGCACGAAGCACAATTTCACATCATTCTGGGTCCATTTGTGTGAAAACAAGGTCCAATCAGGCTGAAACGTTACAAGAAGGTAGAATCTATTGAGTTGTAAGTGATCTGAACGTTTCATGATGATCGCACATTCCTATTGGGGGTCAAACCATGTCCCAAAGGTCACCGGATCTGGTGTCACTTTAAAGAAGTAGTCCAGTTACACATTTGTGGGCTTATAACTTGGCTTCTGAATATCCTAGAGAGGTCAGGTTTGTTTTAGAGAACTCCAATTAACAGCCCCTACAACCACAAAAAGGAATGGAGTCATTAGCACTTATGGTTTTTAAATGGCACCCAGAATTATGTTGCACGAAGCACAATTTCACATCATTCTGGGTTCATTTGTGTGAAAACAAGGTCCAATCAGGCTGAAACGTTACAGGAAGGTAGAATCTATTGAGTTGTAAGTGATCTGAACATTTCATGATGATAGCACTTTCCTAAGGGGGTCAAACCATGTCCCAAAATGTCACCGGATCTGGTGTCAATTTAAAGAAGTAGTCCAATTACACATTTGTGGGCTTATAACTTGGCTTCTGAATGTCCTAGAGAGATCAGGTTTGGTTTAGTGTACTCCAATCAACAGCCCCTACAACCACAAAAAGAAATGGAGTCATTAGCACTTATGGTTTGTAAATGGCACCCAGAATTATGTTGCACGAAGCACAATTTCACATCATTCTGGGTCCATTTGTGTGAAAACAAGGTCCAATCAGGCTGAAACGTTACAAGAAGGTAGAATCTATTGAGTTGTAAGTGATCTGAACGTTTCATGATGATCGCACATTCCTATAGGGGGTCAAACCATGTCCCAAAATGTCACCGGATCTGGTGTCAATTTTTAAAGAAGTAGTCCAATTACACATTTGTGGGCTTATAACTTGGCTTCTGAATGTTCTAGAGAGATCAGGTTTGTTTTAGTGTACTCCAATCAACAGCCCCTACAACCACAAAAAGGAATGGAGTCATTAGCACTTATGGTTTGTAAATGGCACCCAGAATTATGTTGCACGAAGCACAATTTCACTTCATTCTGGGTCCATTTGTGTGAAAACAAGGTCCAATCATGCTGAAACGTTACAGGAAGGTAGAATCTATTGAGTTGTAAATGATCTGAACGTTTCATGATGATAGCACTTTCCTAAGGGGGTCAAACCATGTCCCAAAGGTCACCGGGCCTGGTGTCACTTTAAAGAAGTAGTCCAGTTACACCTTTGTGGGCTTATAACTTGGCTTCTGAATGGCCTAGAGAAGTTAGGTTTGTTTTAGTGTACTCCAATCAGCAGCCCCTACAACCACAAAAAGGAATGGAGTCATTAGCACTTATGGTTTTTAAATGGCACCCAGAATTATGTTGCACAAAGCACAATTTCACATCATTCCGGGTCCATTTCAAAGAAAACAGCTTCAATCAGGCTGAAATGTCACAGAAAAGTAGAATCTATTGAGTTGTAAATGATTCCTGTGTTTCATGATGATAGCAGATTCCTAAGGGCGTCAAATCAGGTCATAAAGGTCACCGGATCACTTTTTCCTTGAAGGCGGGGTTCCAAACACACATTTGGGGGCTTATTACTTAGCTTCTGAATGTCTCAGAGAGGTCAGGTTTGTCTTAGTGTACTCCAATCAACAGCCCTTATTACCCCAAAAAGGAATGGAGTCATTAGCACTTATGGTTTTTAAATGGCACCCAGAATTATGTTGCACGAAGCACAATTTCACATCATTCTGGGTTCATTTGTGTGAAAACAAGGTCCAATCAGGCTGAAACGTTACAGGACGGTAGAATCTATGGAGTTGTAAGTGATCTGAACGTTTCATGATGATAGCACTTTCCTAAGGGGGTCAAACCATGTCCCAAAGGTCACCGGATCTGGTGTCAATTTAAAGAAGTAGTCCAGTTACACATTTGTGGGCTTATAACTTGGCTTCTGAATGTCCTAGAGAGATCAGGTTTGTTTTAGTGTACTCCAACCAACAGCCCCTACAACCACAAAAAGGAATGGAGTCATTAGCAATTATGGTTTGTAAATGGCACCCAGAATTATGTTGCACGAAGCACAATTTCACATCATTCTGGGTCCATTTGTGTGTAAACAAGGACCAATCAGGCTGAAACGCTACAAGAAGGTAGAATCTATTGAGTTGTAAGTGATCTGAACGTTTCATGATGATCGCACTTTCCTATAGGGGGTCAAACCATTTCCAAAAAGGTCACCGGGCCTGGTGTCACTTTAAAGAAGTAGTCCAGTTACACCTTTGTGGGCTTATAACTTGGCTTCTGAATATCTTAAAGAGGTCAGGTTTGTTTTAGTGTACTCCAATCAACAGCCTCTACAACCACAAAAAGGAATGGAGTCATTAGCACTTATGGTTTTTAAATGGCACCCAGAATTATGTTGCACGATCACAATTTCACATCATTCTGGGTTCATTTGTGTGAAAACAAGGTCCAATCAGGCTGAAACGTTACAGGAAGGTAGAATATATTGAGTTGTAAGTGATCTGAACGTTTCATGATGATAGCACTTTCCTAAGGGGGTCAAACCATGTCCCAAAGGTCACCGGATCTGGTGTCAATTTAAAGAAGTAGTCCAGTTACACATTTGTGAGCTTATAACTTGGCTTCTGAATTTCCTAGAGAGATCAGGTTTGTTTTAGTGTACTCCAATCAACAGCCCCTACAACCACAAAAAGAAAGGGATTCATTAGCACTTATGGTTTGTAAATGGCAGCCAGAATTATGTTGCACGAAGCACAATTTCACATCATTCTCGGTCCATTTGTGTGAAAACAAGGTCCAATCAGGCTGAAACGTTACAAGAAGGTAGAATCTATTGAGTTGTAAGTGATCTGAACGTTTCATGATGATAGCACTTTCCTAAGGGGGTCAAACCATGTCCCAAAGGTCACCGGGCCTGGTGTCACTTTAAAGAAGTAGTCCAGTTACAACTTTGTGGTCTTATAACTTGGCTTCTGAATATCCTAAAGAGGTCAGGTTTGTTTTAGTGTACTCCAATCAACAGCTCCTACAACCACAAAAAGGACTGGAGTCATTAGCACTTATGGTTTTTAAATGGCACCCAGAATTATGTTGCACGAAGCACAATTTCACATCATTCTGGGTTCATTTGTGTGAAAACAAGGTCCAATCCGGCTGAAACGTTACAGGAAGGTAGAATCTATTGAGTTGTAAGTGATCTGAACGTTTCATGATGATAGCGCTGCCCTAAGGGGGTCAAACCATGTCCCAAAGGTCACCGGATCTGGTGTCAATTTAAAGAAGTAGTCCAGTTACACATTTGTGGGCTTATAACTTGGCTTCTGAATGTCCTAGAGAGATCAGGTTTGTTTTAGTGTACTCCAACAAACAGCCCCTACAACCACAAAAAGGAATGGAGTCATTAGCACTTATGGTTTTTAAATGGCACCCAGAATTATGTTGCACGAAGCACAATTTCACATCATTCTGGGTTCATTTGTGTGAAAACAAGGTCCAATCAGGCTGAAACGTTACAGGAAGGTAGAATCTATTGAGTTGTAAGTGATCTGAACGTTTCATGATGATAGCACTTTCCTAAGGGGGTCAAACCATGTCCCAAAGGTCACCGGATCTGGTGTCAATTTAAAGAAGTAGTCCAGTTACACATTTGTGGGCTTATAACTTGGCTTCTGAATGTCCTAGAGAGATCAGGTTTGTTTTAGTGTACTCCAATCAACAGCCCCTACAACCACAAAAAGGAAGGGAGTCATTAGCACTTATGGTTTATAAATGGCACCCAGAATTATGTTGCACGAAGCACAATTTCACATCATTCTGGGTCCATTTGTGTGAAAAAAAGGTCCAATCAGGCTGAAACGTTACAAGAAGGTAGAATATATTGAGTTGTAAGTGATCTGAACGTTTCATGATGATCGCACATTCCTATTGGGGGTCAAACCATGTCCCAAAGGTCACCGGATCTGGTGTCACTTTAAAGAAGTAGTCCAGTTACACATTTGTGGGCTTATAACTTGGCTTCTGAATATCCTAGAGAGGTCAGGTTTGTTTTAGAGTACTCCAATTAACAGCCCCTACAACAACAAAAAGGAATGGAGTCATTAGCACTTATGGTTTTTAAATGGCACCCAGAATTATGTTGCACGAAGCACAATTTCACATCATTCTGGGTTCATTAGTGTGAAAACAAGGTCCAATCAGGCTGAAACGTTACAGGAAGGTAGAATCTATTGAGTTGTTAGTGATCTGAACGTTTCATGATGATAGCACTTTCCTAAGGTGGTCAAACCATGTCCCAAAATGTCACCAGATCTGGTGTCAATTTAAAGAAGTAGTCCAGTTACACATTTGTGGGCTTATAACTTGGCTTCTGAATGTCCTAGAGGGATCAGGTTTGGTTTAGTGTACTCCAATCAACAGCCCCTACAACCACAAAAAGAAATGGAGTCATTAGCACTTATGGTTTGTAAATGGCACCCAGAATTATGTTGCACGAAGCACAATTTCACATCATTCTGGGTCCATTTGTGTGAAAACAAGGTCCAATCAGGCTGAAACGTTACAAGAAGGTAGAATCTATTGAGTTGTAAGTGATCTGAACGTTTCATGACGATCGCACATTCCTATAGGGGGTAAAACCATGTCCCAAAGGTCACCGGGCCTGGTGTCACTTTAAAGAAGTAGTCCAGTTACAACTTTGTGGGCTTATAACTTGGCTTCTGAATATCCTAAAGAGGTCAGGTTTGTTTTAGTGTACTCCAATCAACAGCCCCTACAACCACAAAAAGGACTGGAGTCATTAGCACTTATGGTTTGTAAATGGCACCCAGAATTATGTTGCACGAAGCACAATTTCACATCATTCTGGGTCCATTTGTGTGAAAACAAGGTCCAATCAGGCTGAAACGTTACAGGAAGGTAGAATCTATTGAGTTGTAAGTGATCTGAACGTTTCATGATGATAGAAAATTCCTATAGGGGGTCAAACCATGTCCCAAAGGTCACTGGATCTGGTGTCAATTTAAAGAAGTAGTCCAGTTACACATTTGTGGGCTTATAACTTGGCTTCTGAATGTCCTAGAGAGGTCAGGCTTGTTTTAGTGTACTCCAATCAACAGCCCCTACAATCACAAAAAGGAATAGAGTCATTAGCACTTATGGTTTGTAAATGGCACCCAGAATTATGTTGCACGAAGCACAATTTCACATCATTCTGGGTCCATTTGTGTGTAAACAAGGTCCAATCAGGCTGAAACGCTACAAGAAGGTAGAATCTATTGAGTTGTAAGTGATCTGAACGTTTCATGATGATCGCACTTTCCTATAGGGGGTCAAACCATTTCCAATAAGGTCACCGGGCCTGGTGTCACTTTAAAGAAGTAGTCCAGTTACACCTTTGTGGGCTTATAACTTGGCTTCTGAATATCTTAAAGAGGTCAGGTTTGTTTTAGTGTACTCCAATCAACAGCCTCTACAACCACAAAAAGGAATGGAGTTATTAGCACTTATGGTTTTTAAATGGCACCCAGAATTATGTTGCACGAAGCACAATTTCACATCATTCTGGGTTCATTTGTGTGAAAACAAGGTCCAATCAGGCTGAAACGTTACAGGAAGGTAGAATCTATTGAGTTGTAAGTGATCTGAACGTTTCATGATGATAGCACATTCCTATAGGGGGTCAAACCATGTCCCAAAGGTCACCGGATCTGGTGTCAATTTAAAGAAGTAGTCCAGTTACACATTTGTGAGCTTATAACTTGGCTTCTGAATTTCCTAGAGAGATCAGGTTTGTTTTAGTGTACTCCAATCAACAGCCCCTACAACCACAAAAAGGAAGGGAGTCATTAGCACTTATGGTTTGTAAACGGCAGCCAGAATTATGTTGCACGAAGCACAATTTCACATCATTCTCGGTCCATTTGTGTGAAAACAAGGTCCAATCAGGCTGAAACGTTACAAGAAGGTAGAATCTATTGAGTTGTAAGTGATCTGAACGTTTCATGATGATAGCACTTTCCTAAGGGGGTCAAAACATGTCCCAAAGGTCACCGGGCCTGGTGTCACTTTAAAGAAGTAGTCCAGTTACAACTTTGTGGGCTTGTAACTTGGCTTCTGAATATCCTAAAGAGGTCAGGTTTGTTTTAGTGTACTCCAATCAACAGCCCCTACAACCACAAAAAGGACTGGAGTCATTAGCACTTATGGTTTTTAAATGGCACCCAGAATTATGTTGCACGAAGCACAATTTCACATCATTCTGGGTTCATTTGTGTGAAAACAAGGTCCAATCAGGCTGAAACGTTACAGGAAGGTAGAATCTATTGAGTTGTAAGTGATCTGAACGTTTTATGATGATCGCACTTTCCTAAGGGGGTCAAACCATGTCCCAAAGGTCACCGGATCTGGTGTCAATTTAAAGAAGTAGTCCAGTTAAACATTTGTGGGCTTATAACTTGGCTTCTGAATGTCCTAGAGAGATCAGGTTTGTTTTAGTGTACTCCAATCAACAGCCCCTACAAACCACAAAAAGGAATGGAGTCATTAGCACTTATGGTTTGTAAATGGCACCCAGAATTATGCTGCACGAAGCACAATTTCACAACATTCTGGGTCCATTTGTGTGAAAACAAGGTCCAATCAGGCTGAAACATTACAAGAAGGTAGAATCTATTGAGTTGTAAGTGATCTGAACGTTTCATGATGATCGCATATTCCTATAGGGGGTCAAACCATGTCCCAAAGGTCACCGAGCCTGGTGTCACTTTAAAGAAGTAGTCCAGTTACACCTTTGTGAGCTAATAACTTGGCTTCTGAATATCCTAAAGAGGTCAGGTTTGTTTTAGTGTACTCCAATAAACAGCCTCTACAACCACAAAAAGGAATGGAGTCATTAGCCCTTATGGTTTGTAAATGACACCCAGAATTATGTTGCACGAAGCACAATTTCACATCATTCTGGGTCCATTTGTGTGAAAACAAGGTCCAATCAGGCTGAAACGTTACAGGAAGGTAGAATCTATTGAGTTGTAAGTGATCTGAACGTTTCATGATGATAGCAAATTCCTATAGGGGGTCAAACCATGTCCCAAAGGTCACCGGATCTGGTGTCAATTTAAAGTAGTCCAGTTACACATTTGTGGGCTTATAACTTGGCTTCTGAATGTCCTAGAGAGGTCAGGCTTGTTTTAGTGTACTCCAATCAACAGCCCCTACAACCACAAAAAGGAATGGAGTCATTAGCACTTATGGTTTGTAAATGGCATCCAGAATTATGTTGTACGAAGCAGAATTTCAAATCATTCGGGGTCCATTTGTGTGAAAACAAGGTCCAATCAGGCTGAAACGTTACAGGAAGGTAGAATCTATTGAGTTGTAAGTGATCTGAACGTTTCATGCATATAGCACTTTCCTAAGGAGGTCAAACTATGTCCCAAATGTCACCAGATCTGGTGTCAATTTAAAGAAGTAGTCCAGTTACACATTTGTGAGCTTATAACTTGGCTTCTGAATGTCCTAGAGAGATCAGGTTTAATTTAGTGTACTCCAATAAACAGCCCCTACAACCACAAAAAGGAATGGAGTCATTAGCACTTATGGTTTTTAAATGGCACCCAGAATTATGTTGCACGAAGCACAATTTCACATCATTCTGGGTTCATTTGTGTGAAAACAAGGTCCAATCAGGCTGAAACGTTACAGGAAGGTAGAATCTATTGAGTTGTAAGTGATCTGAACGTTTCATGATGATAGCACTTTCCTAAGGGGGTCAAACCATGTCCCAAAGGTCATCGGATCTGGTGTCAATTTAAAGTAGTCCAGTTACACATTTGTGGGCTTATAACTTGGCTTCTGAATGTCCTAGAGAGGTCAGGCTTGTTTTAGTGTACTCCAATTAACAGCCCCTACAACCACAAAAAAGAATGGAGTCATTAGCACTTATGGTTTGTAAATGGCACCCAGAATTATGTTGCACGAAGCACAATTTCACAACATTCTGGGTCCATTTGTGTGAAAACAAGGTCCAATCAGGCTGAAACGTTACAAGAAGGTAGAATCTATTGAGTTGTAAGTGATCTGAACGTTTCATGATGATCGCACATTCCTATAGGGGGTCAAACCATGACCCAAAGGTCACTGGGCCTGGTGTCACTTTAAAGAAGTAGTCCAGTTACACCTTTGTGAGCTAATAACTTGGCTTCTGAATATCCTAAAGAGGTCAGGTTTGTTTTAGTGTACTCCAATAGACAGCCTCTACAACCACAAAAAGGAATGGAGTCATTAGCACTTATGGTTTGTAAATGGCACCCAGAATTATGTTGCACGAAGCACAATTTCACATCATTCTGGGTCCATTTGTGTGAAAACAAGGTCCAATCAGGCTGAAACGTTACAGGAAGGTAGATTCTATTGAGTTGTAAGTGATCTGAACGTTTCATGATGATAGCACATTCCTATAGGGGGTCAAACCATGTCCCAAAGGTCACCGGATCTGGTGTCAATTTAAAGAAGTAGTCCAGTTACACATTTGTGGGCTTATAACTTGGCTTCTGAATGTCCTAGAGAGATCAGGTTTGTTTTAGTATACTCCAATCAACAGCCCCTACAACCACAAAAAGGAATGGAGTCATTAGCACTTATGGTTTTTAAATGGCACCCAGAATGATGTTGCACGAAGCCTAATTTCACATCATTCTGGGTTCATTTGTGTGAAAACAAGGTCCAATCAGGCTGAAACGTTACAGGAAGGTAGAATCTATTGAGTTGTAAGTGATCTGAACGTTTCATGATGATAGCACTTTCCTAAGGGGGTCAAATCATGTCCCAAAGGTCACCGGATCTGGTGTCAATTTAAAGAAGTAGTCCAGTTACACATTTCTGGGCTTATAACTTGGCTTCTGAATGTCCTAGAGCGATCAGGTTTGTTTTAGAGTACTCCAATCAACAGCCCCTACAACCACAAAAAGGAATGGAGTCATTAGCACTTATGGTTTGTAAATGGCACCCAGAATTATGTTGCACGAAGCACAATTTCACATCATTCTGGGTTCATTTGTGTGAAAACAAGGTCCAATCAGGCTGAAACGTTACAGGAAGGTAGAATCTATTGAGTTGTAAGTGATCTGAACGTTTCATGATGATAGCACTTTCCTAAGGGGGTCAAACCATGTCCCAAAAGTCACCGGATCTGGTGTCAATTTAAAGACGTAGTCCAGTACCAACATTTGTGGGCTTATAACTTGGCTTCTGAATGTCCTAGAGAGGTCAGGCTTGTTTTAGTGTACTCCAGTTAACTGCCCCCATTACCCCAAAAAGTAATGGAGTCATTAGCACTTATGGTTTTTAAATGGCACCCAGAATTATGTTGCACGAAGCACAATTTCACATCATTCTGGGTTCATTTGTGTGAAAACAAGGTCCAATCAGGCTGAAACGTTACAGGAAGGTAGAATCTATTGAGTTGTAAGTGATCTGAACGTTTCATGATGATAGCACTTTCCTAAGGGGGTCAAACCATGTCCCAAAGGTCACCAGATCTGGTGTCAATTTAAAGAAGTAGTCCAGTTACACATTTGTGGGCTTATAACTTGGCTTCTGCATGTCCTAGAGAGATCAGGTTTGTTTTAGTGTACTCCAATCAACAGCCCCTACAACCACAAAAAGGAATGGGGTCATTAGCACTTATGGTTTGTAAATGGCACCCAGAATTATGCTGCACGAAGCACAATTTCACAACATTCTGGGTCCATTTGTGTGAAAACAAGGTCCAATCAGGCTGAAACGTTACAAGAAGGTAGAATCTATTGAGTTGTAAGTGATCTGAACGTTTCATGATGATCGCACATTCCTATAGGGGGTCAAACCATGACCCAAAGGTCACCGGGCCTGGTGTCACTTTAAAGAAGTAGTCCAGTTACACCTTTGTGAGCTAATAACTTGGCTTCTGAATATCCTAAAGAGGTCAGGTTTGTTTTAGTGTACTCCAATAGACAGCCTCTACAACCACAAAAAGGAATGGAGTCATTAGCACTTATGGTTTGTAAATGGCACCCAGAATTATGTTGCACGAAGCACAATTTCACATCATTCTGGGTTCATTTGTGTGAAAACAAGGTCCAATCAGGCTGAAACGTTACAGGAAGGTATATTCTATTGAGTTGTAAGTGATCTGAACGTTTCATGATGATAGCACATTCCTATAGGGGGTCAAACCATGTCCCAAAGGTCACCGGATCTGGTGTCAATTTAAAGAAGTAGTCCAGTTACACCTTTGTGAGCTAATAACTTGGCTTCTGAATATCCTAAAGAGGTCAGGTTTGTTTTAGTGTACTCCAATCAACAGCCTCTACAACCACAAAAAGGAATGGAGTCATTAGCCCTTATGGTTTGTAAATGGCACCCAGAATTATGTTGCACGAAGCACAATTTCACATCATTCTGGGTCCATTTGTGTGAAAACAAGGTCCAATCAGGCTGAAACGTTACAGGAAGGTAGAATCTATTGAGTTGTAAGTGATCTGAACGTTTCATGATGATAGCAAATTCCTATAGGGGGTCAAACCATGTCCCAAAGGTCACCGGATCTGGTGTCAATTTAAAGAAGTAGTCCAGTTACACATTTGTGGGCTTATAACTTGGCTTCTGAATGTCCTAGAGAGGTCAGGCTTGTTTTAGTGTACTCCAATCAACAGCCCCTACAACCACAAAAAGGAATGGAGTCATTAGCACTTATGGTTTGTAAATGGCATCCAGAATTATGTTGTACGAAGCAGAATTTCAAATCATTCGGGGTCCATTTGTGTGAAAACAAGGTCCAATCAGGCTGAAACGTTACAGGAAGGTAGAATCTATTGAGTTGTAAGTGATCTGAACGTTTCATGCATATAGCACTTTCCTAAGGAGGTCAAACTATGTCCCAAATGTCACCAGATCTGGTGTCAATTTAAAGAAGTAGTCCAGTTACACATTTGTGGGCTTATAACTTGGCTTCTGAATGTCCTAGAGAGATCAGGTTTAATTTAGTGTACTCCAATAAACAGCCCCTACAACCACAAAAAGGAATGGAGTCATTAGCACTTATGGTTTTTAAATGGCACCCAGAATTATGTTGCACGAAGCACAATTTCACATCATTCTGGGTTCATTTGTGTGAAAACAAGGTCCAATCAGGCTGACACGTTACAGGAAGGTAGAATCTATTGAGTTGTAAGTGATCTGAACGTTTCATGATGATAGCACTTTCCTAAGGGGGTCAAACCATGTCCCAAAAGTCACCGGATCTGGTGTCAATTTAAAGACGTAGTCCAGTACCAACATTTGTGGGCTTATAACTTGGCTTCTGAATGTCCTAGAGAGGTCAGGCTTGTTTTAGTGTACTCCAGTTAACTGCCCCCATTTCCCCAAAAAGTAATGGAGTCATTAGCACTTATGGTTTTTAAATGGCACCCAGAATTATGTTGCACGAAGCACAATTTCACATCATTCTGGGTTCATTTGTGTGAAAACAAGGTCCAATCAGGCTGAAACGTTACAGGAAGGTAGAATCTATTGAGTTGTAAGTGATCTGAACGTTTCATGATGATAGCACTTTCCTAAGGGGGTCAAACCATGTCCCAAAGGTCACCGGATCTGGTGTCAAGTTAAAGAAGTAGTCCAGTTACACATTTGTGGGCTTATAACTTGGCTTCTGCATGTCCTAGAGAGATCAGGTTTGTTTTAGTGTACTCCAATCAACAGCCCCTACAACCACAAAAAGGAATGGGGTCATTAGCACTTATGGTTTGTAAATGGCACCCAGAATTATGCTGCACGAAGCACAATTTCACAACATTCTGGGTCCATTTGTGTGAAAACAAGGTCCAATCAGGCTGAAACGTTACAAGAAGGTAGAATCTATTGAGTTGTAAGTGATCTGAACGTTTCATGATGATCTCACATTCCTATAGGGGGTCAAACCATGACCCAAAGGTCACCGGGCCTGGTGTCACTTTAAAGAAGTAGTTCAGTTACACCTTTGTGAGCTAATAACTTGGCTTCTGAATATCCTAAAGAGGTCAGGTTTGTTTTAGTGTACTCCAATAGACAGCCTCTACAACCACAAAAAGGAATGGAGTCATTAGCACTTATGGTTTGTAAATGGCACCCAGAATTATGTTGCACGAAGCACAATTTCACATCATTCTGGGTTCATTTGTGTGAAAACAAGGTCCAATCAGGCTGAAACGTTACAGGAAGGTATATTCTATTGAGTTGTAAGTGATCTGAACGTTTCATGATGATAGCACATTCCTATAGGGGGTCAAACCATGTCCCAAAGGTCACCGGATCTGGTGTCAATTTAAAGAAGTAGTCCAGTTACACATTTGTGGGCTTATAACTTGGCTTCTGAATGTCCTAGAGAGATCAGGTTTGTTTTAGTATACTCCAATCAACAGCCCCTACAACCACAAAAAGGAATGGAGTCATTAGCACTTATGGTTTGTAAATGGCACCCAGATTTATGTTGCACGAAGCACAATTTCACATCATTCTGGGTTCATTTGTGTGAAAACAAGGTCCAATCAGGCTGAAACGTTACAGGAAGGTAGAATCTATTGAGTTGTAAGTGATCTGAACGTTTCATGATGATAGCACTTTCCTAAGGGGGTCAAACCATGTCCCAAAGGTCACCGGATCTGGTGTCAATTTAAAGACGTAGTCATGTACCAACATTTGTGGGCTTATAACTTGGCTTCTGAATGTCCTAGAGAGGTCAGGCTTGTTTTAGTGTACTCCAGTTAACAGCCCCCATTACCCCAAAAAGTAATGGAGTCATTAGCACTTATGGTTTTTAAATGGCACCCAGAATTATGTTGCACGAAGCACAATTTCACATCATTCTGGGTTCATTTGTGTGAAAACAAGGTCCAATCAGGCTGAAACGTTACAGGAAGGTAGAATCTATTGAGTTGTAAGTGATCTGAACGTTTCATGATGATAGCACTTTCCTAAGGGGGTCAAACCATGTCCCAAAGGTCACCGGATCTGGTGTCAATTTAAAGAAGTAGTCCAGTTACACATTTGTGGGCTTATAACTTGGCTTCTGAATGTCCTAGAGAGATCAGGTTTGTTTTAGTGTACTCCAATCAACAGCCCCTACAACCACAAAAAGGAATGGAGTCATTAGCACTTATGGTTTGTAAATGGCACCCAGAATTATGCTGCACGAAGCACAATTTCACAACATTCTGGGTCCATTTGTGTGAAAACAAGGTCGAATCAGGCTGAAACGTTACAAGAAGGTAGAATCTATTGAGTTGTAAGTGATCTGAACGTTTCATGATGATCGCATATTCCTATAGGGGGTCAAACCATGTCCCAAAGGTCACCGATCCTGGTGTCACTTTAAAGAAGTAGTCAAGTTACACCTTTGTGAGCTAATAACTTGGCTTCTGAATATCCTAAAGAGGTCAGGTTTGTTTTAGTGTACTCCAATCAACAGCCTCTACAACCACAAAAAGGAATGGAGTCATTAGCCCTTATGGTTTGTAAATGGCACCCAGAATTATGTTGCACGAAGCACAATTTCACATCATTCTGGGTCCATTTGTGTGAAAACAAGGTCCAATCAGGCTGAAACGTTACAGGAAGGTAGAATCTATTGAGTTGTAAGTGATCTGAACGTTTCATGATGATAGAAAATTCCTATAGGGGGTCAAACCATGTCCCAAAGGTCACTGGATCTGGTGTCAATTTAAAGAAGTAGTCCAGTTACACATTTGTGGGCTTATAACTTGGCTTCTGAATGTCCTAGAGAGGTCAGGCTTGTTTTAGTGTACTCCAATCAACAGCCCCTACAACCACAAAAAGGAATGGAGTCATTAGCACTTATGGTTTGTAAATGGCACCCAGAATTATGTTGCACGAAGCACAATTTCACATCATTCTGGGTTCATTTGTGTGAAAACAAGGTCCAATCAGGCTGAAACGTTACAGGAAGGTAGAATCTATTGAGTTGTAAGTGATCTGAACGTTTCATGATGATAGCACTTTCCTAAGGGGGTCAAACCATGTCCCAAAGGTCACCGGATCTGGTGTCAATTTAAAGACGTAGTCATGTACCAACATTTGTGGGCTTATAACTTGGCTTCTGAATGTCCTAGAGAGGTCAGGCTTGTTTTAGTGTACTCCAGTTAACAGCCCCCATTACCCCAAAAAGTAATGGAGTCATTAGCACTTATGGTTTTTAAATGGCACCCAGAATTATGTTGCACGAAGCACAATTTCACATCATTCTGGGTTCATTTGTGTGAAAACAAGGTCCAATCAGGCTGAAACGTTACAGGAAGGTAGAATCTATTGAGTTGTAAGTGATCTGAACGTTTCATGATGATAGCACTTTCCTAAGGGGGTCAAACCATGTCCCAAAGGTCACCGGATCTGGTGTCAATTTAAAGAAGTAGTCCAGTTACACATTTGTGGGCTTATAACTTGGCTTCTGAATGTCCTAGAGAGATCAGGTTTGTTTTAGTGTACTCCAATCAACAGCCCCTACAACCACAAAAAGGAATGGAGTCATTAGCACTTATGGTTTGTAAATGGCACCCAGAATTATGCTGCACGAAGCACAATTTCACAACATTCTGGGTCCATTTGTGTGAAAACAAGGTCGAATCAGGCTGAAACGTTACAAGAAGGTAGAATCTATTGAGTTGTAAGTGATCTGAACGTTTCATGATGATCGCATATTCCTATAGGGGGTCAAACCATGTCCCAAAGGTCACCGAGCCTGGTGTCACTTTAAAGAAGTAGTCAAGTTACACCTTTGTGAGCTAATAACTTGGCTTCTGAATATCCTAAAGAGGTCAGGTTTGTTTTAGTGTACTCCAATCAACAGCCTCTACAACCACAAAAAGGAATGGAGTCATTAGCCCTTATGGTTTGTAAATGGCACCCAGAATTATGTTGCACGAAGCACAATTTCACATCATTCTGGGTCCATTTGTGTGAAAACAAGGTCCAATCAGGCTGAAACGTTACAGGAAGGTAGAATCTATTGAGTTGTAAGTGATCTGAACGTTTCATGATGATAGAAAATTCCTATAGGGGGTCAAACCATGTCCCAAAGGTCACTGGATCTGGTGTCAATTTAAAGAAGTAGTCCAGTTACACATTTGTGGGCTTATAACTTGGCTTCTGAATGTCCTAGAGAGGTCAGGCTTGTTTTAGTGTACTCCAATCAACAGCCCCTACAACCACAAAAAGGAATGGAGTCATTAGCACTTATGGTTTGTAAATGGCACCCAGAATTATGTTGCACGAAGCACAATTTCACATCATTCTGGGTTCATTTGTGTGAAAACAAGGTCCAATCAGGCTGAAACGTTACAGGAAGGTAGAATCTATTGAGTTGTAAGTGATCTGAACGTTTCATGATGATAGCACTTTCCTAAGGGGGTCAAACCATGTCCCAAAGGTCACCGGATCTGGTGTCAATTTAAAGAAGTAGTCCAGTTACACATTTGTGAGCTTATAACTTGGCTTCTGAATTTCCTAGAGAGATCAGGTTTGTTTTAGTGTACTCCAATCAACAGCCCCTACAACCACAAAAAGGAAGGGAGTCATTAGCACTTATGGTTTGTAAACGGCAGCCAGATTTATGTTGCACGAAGCACAATTTCACATCATTCTCGGTCCATTTGTGTGAAAACAAGGTCCAATCAGGCTGAAACGTTACAAGAAGGTAGAATCTATTGAGTTGTAAGTGATCTGAACGTTTCATGATGATAGCACTTTCCTAAGGGGGTCAAACCATGTCCCAAAGGTCACCGGGCCTGGTGTCACTTTAAAGAAGTAGTCCAGTTACAACTTTGTGGGCTTGTAACTTGGCTTCTGAATATCCTAAAGAGGTCAGGTTTGTTTTAGTGTACTCCAATCAACAGCCCCTACAACCACAAAAAGGACTGGAGTCATTAGCACTTATGGTTTTTAAATGGCACCCAGAATTATGTTGCACGAAGCACAATTTCACATCATTCTGGGTTCATTTGTGTGAAAACAAGGTCCAATCAGGCTGAAACGTTACAGGAAGGTAGAATCTATTGAGTTGTAAGTGATTTGAACGTTTCATGATGATCGCACTTTCCTAAGGGGGTCAAACCATGTCCCAAAGGTCACCGGATCTGGTGTCAATTTAAAGAAGTAGTCCAGTTAAACATTTGTGGGCTTATAACTTGGCTTCTGAATGTCCTAGAGAGATCAGGTTTGTTTTAGTGTACTCCAATCAACAGCCCCTACAAACCACAAAAAGGAATGGAGTCATTAGCACTTATGGTTTGTAAATGGCACCCAGAATTATGCTGCACGAAGCACAATTTCACAACATTCTGGGTCCATTTGTGTGAAAACAAGGTCCAATCAGGCTGAAACGTTACAGGAAGGTAGAATCTATTGAGTTGTAAGTGATCTGAACGTTTCATGATGATAGCAAATTCCTATAGGGGGTCAAACCATGTCCCAAAGGTCACCGGATCTGGTGTCAATTTAAAGAAGTAGTCCAGTTACACATTTGTGGGCTTATAACTTGGCTTCTGAATGTCCTAGAGAGGTCAGGCTTGTTTTAGTGTACTCCAATCAACAGCCCCTACAACCACAAAAAGGAATGGAGTCATTAGCACTTATGGTTTGTAAATGGCATCCAGAATTATGTTGTACGAAGCAGAATTTCAAATCATTCGGGGTCCATTTGTGTGAAAACAAGGTCCAATCAGGCTGAAACGTTACAGGAAGGTAGAATCTATTGAGTTGTAAGTGATCTGAACGTTTCATGCATATAGCACTTTCCTAAGGAGGTCAAACTATGTCCCAAATGTCACCAGATCTGGTGTCAATTTAAAGAAGTAGTCCAGTTACACATTTGTGGGCTTATAACTTGGCTTCTGAATGTCCTAGAGAGATCAGGTTTAATTTAGTGTACTCCAATAAACAGCCCCTACAACCACAAAAAGGAATGGAGTCATTAGCACTTATGGTTTTTAAATGGCACCCAGAATTATGTTGCACGAAGCACAATTTCACATCATTCTGGGTTCATTTGTGTGAAAACAAGGTCCAATCAGGCTGAAACGTTACAGGATGGTAGAATCTATTGAGTTGTAAGTGATCTGAACGTTTCATGATGATAGCACTTTCCTAAGGGGGTCAAACCATGTCCCAAAGGTCATCGGATCTGGTGTCAATTTAAAGTAGTCCAGTTACACATTTGTGGGCTTATAACTTGGCTTCTGAATGTCCTAGAGAGGTCAGGCTTGTTTTAGTGTACTCCAATTAACAGCCCCTACAACCACAAAAAAGAATGGAGTCATTAGCACTTATGGTTTGTAAATGGCACCCAGAATTATGTTGCACGAAGCACAATTTCACATCATTCTGGGTTTATTTGTGTGAAAACAAGGTCCAATCAGGCTGAAACGTTACAGGAAGGTAGAATCTATTGAGTTGTAAGTGATCTGAACGTTTCATGATGATAGCACTTTCCTAAGGGGGTCAAACCATGTCCCAAAGGTCACCGGATCTGGTGTCAATTTAAAGAAGTAGTCCAGTTACACATTTGTGGGCTTATAACTTGGTTTCTGAATGTCCTAGAGAGATCAGGTTTGTTTTAGTATACTCCAATCAACAGCCCCTACAACCACAAAAATGAATGGAGTCATTAGCACTTATGGTTTTTAAATGGCACCCAGAATGATGTTGCACGAAGCCTAATTTCACATCATTCTGGGTTCATTTGTGTGAAAACAAGGTCCAATCAGGCTGAAACGTTACAGGAAGGTAGAATCTATTGAGTTGTAAGTGATCTGAACGTTTCATGATGATAGCACTTTCCTAAGGGGGTCAAATCATGTCCCAAAGGTCACCGGATCTGGTGTCAATTTAAAGAAGTAGTCCAGTTACACATTTGTGGGCTTATAACTTGGCTTCTGAATGTCCTAGAGCGATCAGGTTTGTTTTAGAGTACTCCAATCAACAGCCCCTACAACCACAAAAAGGAATGGAGTCATTAGCACTTATGGTTTGTAAATGGCACCCAGAATTATGTTGCACGAAGCACAATTTCACATCATTCTGGGTTCATTTGTGTGAAAACAAGGTCCAATCAGGCTGAAACGTTACAGGAAGGTAGAATCTATTGAGTTGTAAGTGATCTGAACGTTTCATGATGATAGCACTTTCCTAAGGGGGTCAAACCATGTCCCAAAAGTCACCGGATCTGGTGTCAATTTAAAGAAGTAGTCCAGTTACACATTTGTGGGCTTATAACTTGGCTTCTGAATGTCCTAGAGAGATCAGGTTTGTTTTAGTATACTCCAATCAACAGCCCCTACAACCACAAAAAGGAATGGAGTCATTAGCACTTATGGTTTGTAAATGGCACCCAGATTTATGTTGCACGAAGCACAATTTCACATCATTCTGGGTTCATTTGTGTGAAAACAAGGTCCAATCAGGCTGAAACGTTACAGGAAGGTAGAATCTATTGAGTTGTAAGTGATCTGAACGTTTCATGATGATAGCACTTTCCTAAGGGGGTCAAACCATGTCCCAAAGGTCACCAGATCTGGTGTCAATTTAAAGACGTAGTCATGTACCAACATTTGTGGGCTTATAACTTGGCTTCTGAATGTCCTAGAGAGGTCAGGCTTGTTTTAGTGTACTCCAGTTAACAGCCCCCATTACCCCAAAAATTAATGGAGTCATTAGCACTTATGGTTTTTAAATGGCACCCAGAATTATGTTGCACGAAGCACAATTTCACATCATTCTGGGTTCATTTGTGTGAAAACAAGGTCCAATCAGGCTGAAACGTTACAGGAAGGTAGAATCTATTGAGTTGTAAGTGATCTGAACGTTTCATGATGATAGCACTTTCCTAAGGGGGTCAAACCATGTCCCAAAGGTCACCGGATCTGGTGTCAATTTAAAGAAGTAGTCCAGTTACACATTTGTGGGCTTATAACTTGGCTTCTGAATGTCCTAGAGAGATCAGGTTTGTTTTAGTGTACTCCAATCAACAGCCCCTACAACCACAAAAAGGAATGGAGTCATTAGCACTTATGGTTTGTAAATGGCACCCAGAATTATGCTGCACGAAGCACAATTTCACAACATTCTGGGTCCATTTGTGTGAAAACAAGGTCGAATCAGGCTGAAACGTTACAAGAAGGTAGAATCTATTGAGTTGTAAGTGATCTGAACGTTTCATGATGATCGCATATTCCTATAGGGGGTCAAACCATGTCCCAAAGGTCACCGAGCCTGGTGTCACTTTAAAGAAGTAGTCCAGTTACACCTTTGTGAGCTAATAACTTGGCTTCTGAATATCCTAAAGAGGTCAGGTTTGTTTTAGTGTACTCCAATCAACAGCCTCTACAACCACAAAAAGGAATGGAGTCATTAGCCCTTATGGTTTGTAAATGGCACCCAGAATTATGTTGCACGAAGCACAATTTCACATCATTCTGGGTCCATTTGTGTGAAAACAAGGTCCAATCAGGCTGAAACGTTACAGGAAGGTAGAATCTATTGAGTTGTAAGTGATCTGAACGTTTCATGATGATAGAAAATTCCTATAGGGGGTCAAACCATGTCCCAAAGGTCACTGGATCTGGTGTCAATTTAAAGAAGTAGTCCAGTTACACATTTGTGGGCTTATAACTTGGCTTCTGAATGTCCTAGAGAGGTCAGGCTTGTTTTAGTGTACTCCAATCAACAGCCCCTACAACCACAAAAAGGAATGGAGTCATTAGCACTTATGGTTTGTAAATGGCACCCAGAATTATGTTGCACGAAGCACAATTTCACATCATTCTGGGTCCATTTGTGTGTAAACAAGGTCCAATCAGGCTGAAACGCTACAAGAAGGTAGAATCTATTGAGTTGTAAGTGATCTGAACGTTTCATGATGATCGCACTTTCCTATAGGGGGTCAAACCATTTCCAATAAGGTCACCGGGCCTGGTGTCACTTTAAAGAAGTAGTCCAGTTACACCTTTGTGGGCTTATAACTTGGCTTCTGAATATCTTAAAGAGGTCAGGTTTGTTTTAGTGTACTCCAATCAACAGCCTCTACAACCACAAAAAGGAATGGAGTCATTAGCACTTATGGTTTTTAAATGGCACCCAGAGTTATGTTGCACGAAGCACAATTTCACATCATTCTGGGTTCATTTGTGTGAAAACAAGGTCCAATCAGGCTGAAACGTTACAGGAAGGTAGAATCTATTGAGTTGTAAGTGATCTGAACGTTTCATGATGATAGCACTTTCCTAAGGGGGTAAAACCATGTCCCAAAGGTCACCGGATCTGGTGTCAATTTAAAGAAGTAGTCCAGTTAAACATTTGTGGGCTTATAACTTGGCTTCTGAATGTCCTAGAGAGATCAGGTTTGTTTTAGTGTACTCCAATCAACAGCCCCTACAAACCACAAAAAGGAATGGAGTCATTAGCACTTATGGTTTGTAAATGGCACCCAGAATTATGCTGCACGAAGCACAATTTCACAACATTCTGGGTCCATTTGTGTGAAAACAAGGTCCAATCAGGCTGAAACATTACAAGAAGATAGAATCTATTGAGTTGTAAGTGATCTGAACGTTTCATGATGATCGCATATTCCTATAGGGGGTCAAACCATGTCCCAAAGGTCACCGAGCCTGGTGTCACTTTAAAGAAGTAGTCCAGTTACACCTTTGTGAGCTAATAACTTGGCTTCTGAATATCCTAAAGAGGCCAGGTTTGTTTTAGTGTACTCCAATCAACAGCCTCTACAACCACAAAAAGGAATGGAGTCATTAGCCCTTATGGTTTGTAAATGGCACCCAGAATTATGTTGCACGAAGCACAATTTCACATCATTCTGGGTCCATTTGTGTGAAAACAAGGTCCAATCAGGCTGAAACGTTACAGGAAGGTAGAATCTATTGAGTTGTAAGGGATCTGAACGTTTCATGATGATAGCAAATTCCTATAGGGGGTCAAACCATGTCCCAAAGGTCACCGGATCTGGTGTCAATTTAAAGAAGTAGTCCAGTTACACATTTGTGGGCTTATAACTTGGCTTCTGAATGTCCTAGAGAGGTCAGGCTTGTTTTAGTGTACTCCAATCAACAGCCCCTACAACCACAAAAAGGAATTGAGTCATTTGCACTTATGGTTTGTAAATGGCATCCAGAATTATGTTGTACGAAGCAGAATTTCAAATCATTCGGGGTCCATTTGTGTGAAAACAAGGTCCAATCAGGCTGAAACGTTACAGGAAGGTAGAATCTATTGAGTTGTAACTGATCTGAACGTTTCATGCATATAGCACTTTCCTAAGGAGGTCAAACTATGTCCCAAATGTCACCAGATCTGGTGTCAATTTAAAGAAGTAGTCCAGTTACACATTTGTGGGCTTATAACTTGGCTTCTGAATGTCCTAGAGAGATCAGGTTTAATTTAGTGTACTCCAATAAACAGCCCCTACAACCACAAAAAGGAATGGAGTCATTAGCACTTATGGTTTTTAAATGGCACCCAGAATTATGTTGCACGAAGCACAATTTCACATCATTCTGGGTTCATTTGTGTGAAAACAAGGTCCAATCAGGCTGAAACGTTACAGGAAGGTAGAATCTATTGAGTTGTAAGTGATCTGAACGTTTCATGATGATAGCACTTTCCTAAGGGGGTCAAACCATGTCCCAAAGGTCATCGGATCTGGTGTCATTTTAAAGTAGTCCAGTTACACATTTGTGGGCTTATAACTTGGCTTCTGAATGTCCTAGAGAGGTCAGGCTTGTTTTAGTGTACTCCAATTAACAGCCCCTACAACCACAAAAAAGAATGGAGTCATTAGCACTTATGGTTTGTAAATGGCACCCAGAATTATGTTGCACGAAGCACAATTTCACATCATTCTGGGTTTATTTGTGTGAAAACAAGGTCCAATCAGGCTGAAACGTTACAGGAAGGTAGACTCTATTGAGTTGTAAGTGATCTGAACGTTTCATGATGATAGCACTTTCCTAAGGGGGTCAAACCATGTCCCAAAGGTCACCGGATCTGGTGTCAATTTAAAGAAGTAGTCCAGTTACACATTTGTGGGCTTATAACTTGGCTTCTGAATGTCCTAGAGAGATCAGGTTTGTTTTAGTGTACTCCAATCAACAGCCCCTACAACCACAAAAAGGAATGGAGTCATTAGCACTTATGGTTTGTAAATGGCACCCAGAATTATGCTGCACGAAGCACAATTTCACAACATTCTGGGTCCATTTGTGTGAAAACAAGGTCCAATCAGGCTGAAACGTTACAAGAAGGTAGAATCTATTGAGTTGTAAGTGATCTGAACGTTTCATGATGATCGCACATTCCTATAGGGGGTCAAACCATGACCCAATGGTCACTGGGCCTGGTGTCACTTTAAAGAAGTAGTCCAGTTACACCTTTGTGAGCTAATAACTTGGCTTCTGAATATCCTAAAGAGGTCAGGTTTGTTTTAGTGTACTCCAATAGACAGCCTCTACAACCACAAAAAGGAATGGAGTCATTAGCACTTATGGTTTGTAAATGGCACCCAGAATTATGTTGCACGAAGCACAATTTCACATCATTCTGGGTCCATTTGTGTGAAAACAAGGTCCAATCAGGCTGAAACGTTACAGGAAGGTAGATTCTATTGAGTTGTAAGTGATCTCAACGTTTCATGATGATAGCAAATTCCTATAGGGGGTCAAACCATGTCCCAAAGGTCACCGGATCTGGTGTCAATTTAAAGAAGTAGTCCAGTTACACATTTGTGGGCTTATAACTTGGCTTCTGAATGTCCTAGAGAGGTCAGGCTTGTTTAAGTGTACTCCAATCAACAGCCCCTACAACCACAAAAAGGAATTGAGTCATTAGCACTTATGGTTTGTAAATGGCATCCAGAATTATGTTGTACGAAGCAGAATTTCAAATCATTCGGGGTCCATTTGTGTGAAAACAAGGTCCAATCAGGCTGAAACGTTACAGGAAGGTAGAATCTATTGAGTTGTAAGTGATCTGAACGTTTCATGCATATAGCACTTTCCTAAGGAGGTCAAACTATGTCCCAAATGTCACCAGATCTGGTGTCAATTTAAAGAAGTAGTCCAGTTACACATTTGTGGGCTTATAACTTGGCTTCTGAATGTCCTAGAGAGATCAGGTTTAATTTAGTGTACTCCAATAAACAGCCCCTACAACCACAAAAAGGAATGGAATCATTAGCACTTATGGTTTTTAAATGGCACCCAGAATTATGTTGCACGAAGCACAATTTCACATCATTCTGGGTTTATTTGTGTGAAAACAAGGTCCAATCAGGCTGAAACGTTACAGGAAGGTAGAATCTATTGAGTTGTAAGTGATCTGAACGTTTCATGATGATAGCACTTTCCTAAGGGGGTCAAACCATGTCCCAAAGGTCACCGGATCTGGTGTCAATTTAAAGAAGTAGTCCAGTTACACATTTGTGGGCTTATAACTTGGCTTCTGAATGTCCTAGAGAGATCAGGTTTGTTTTAGTGTACTCCAATCAACAGCCCCTACAACCACAAAAAGGAATGGAGTCATTAGCACTTATGGTTTGTAAATGGCACCCAGAATTATGCTGCACGAAGCACAATTTCACAACATTCTGGGTCCATTTGTGTGAAAACAAGGTCCAATCAGGCTGAAACGTTACAAGAAGGTAGAATCTATTGAGTTGTAAGTGATCTGAACGTTTCATGATGATCGCACATTCCTATAGGGGGTCAAACCATGACCCAAAGGTCACTGGGCCTGGTGTCACTTTAAAGAAGTAGTCCAGTTACACCTTTGTGAGCTAATAACTTGGCTTCTGAATATCCTAAAGAGGTCAGGTTTGTTTTAGTGTACTCCAATAGACAGCCTCTACAACCACAAAAAGGAATGGAGTCATTAGCACTTATGGTTTGTAAATGGCACCCAGAATTATGTTGCACGAAGCACAATTTCACATCATTCTGGGTCCATTTGTGTGAAAACAAGGTCCAATCAGGCTGAAACGTTACAGGAAGGTAGATTCTATTGAGTTGTAAGTGATCTGAACGTTTCATGATGATAGCACATTCCTATAGGGGGTCAAACCATGTCCCAAAGGTCACCGGATCTGGTGTCAATTTAAAGAAGTAGTCCAGTTACACATTTGTGGGCTTATAACTTGGCTTCTGAATGTCCTAGAGAGATCAGGTTTTTTTTAGTATACTCCAATCAACAGCCCCTACAACCACAAAAAGGAATGGAGTCATTAGCACTTATGGTTTGTAAATGGCACCCAGAATGATGTTGCACGAAGCACAATTTCACATCATTCTGGGTTCATTTGTGTGAAAACAAGGTCCAATCAGGCTGAAACGTTACAGGAAGGTAGAATCTATTGAGTTGTAAGTGATCTGAACGTTTCATGATGATAGCACTTTCCTAAGGGGGTCAAATCATGTCCCAAAGGTCACCGGATCTGGTGTCAATTTAAAGAAGTAGTCCAGTTACACATTTGTGGGCTTATAACTTGGCTTCTGAATGTCCTAGAGCGATCAGGTTTGTTTTAGAGTACTCCAATCAACAGCCCCTACAACCACAAAAAGGAATGGAGTCATTAGCACTTATGGTTTGTAAATGGCACCCAGAATTATGTTGCACGAAGCACAATTTCACATCATTCTGGGTTCATTTGTGTGAAAACAAGGTCCAATCAGGCTGAAACGTTACAGGAAGGTAGAATCTATTGAGTTGTAAGTGATCTGAACGTTTCATGATGATAGCACTTTCCTAAGGGGGTCAAACCATGTCCCAAAGGTCACCGGGCCTGGTGTCACTTTAAAGAAGTAGTCCAGTTACAACTTTGTGGGCTTATAACTTGGCTTCTGAATGTCCTAGAGAGATCAGGTTTGTTTTAGTGTACTCCAATCAACAGCCCCTACAAACCACAAAAAGGAATGGAGTCATTAGCACTTATGGTTTGTAAATGGCACCCAGAATTATGCTGCACGAAGCACAATTTCACAACATTCTGGGTCCATTTGTGTGAAAACAAGGTCCAATCAGGCTGAAACATTACAAGAAGGTAGAATCTATTGAGTTGTAAGTGATCTGAACGTTTCATGATGATCGCATATTCCTATAGGGGGTCAAACCATGTCCCAAAGGTCACCGAGCCTGGTGTCACTTTAAAGAAGTAGTCCAGTTACACCTTTGTGAGCTAATAACTTGGCTTCTGAATATCCTAAAGAGGCCAGGTTTGTTTTAGTGTACTCCAATCAACAGCCTCTACAACCACAAAAAGGAATGGAGTCATTAGCCCTTATGGTTTGTAAATGGCACCCAGAATTATGTTGCACGAAGCACAATTTCACATCATTCTGGGTCCATTTGTGTGAAAACAAGGTCCAATCAGGCTGAAACGTTACAGGAAGGTAGAATCTATTGAGTTGTAAGTGATCTGAACGTTTCATGATGATAGCAAATTCCTATAGGGGGTCAAACCATGTCCCAAAGGTCACCGGATCTGGTGTCAATTTAAAGAAGTAGTCCAGTTACACATTTGTGGGCTTATAACTTGGCTTCTGAATGTCCTAGAGAGGTCAGGCTTGTTTTAGTGTACTCCAATCAACAGCCCCTACAACCACAAAAAGGAATTGAGTCATTAGCACTTATGGTTTGTAAATGGCATCCAGAATTATGTTGTACGAAGCAGAATTTCAAATCATTCGGGGTCCATTTGTGTGAAAACAAGGTCCAATCAGGCTGAAACGTTACAGGAAGGTAGAATCTATTGAGTTGTAACTGATCTGAACGTTTCATGCATATAGCACTTTCCTAAGGAGGTCAAACTATGTCCCAAATGTCACCAGATCTGGTGTCAATTTAAAGAAGTAGTCCAGTTACACATTTGTGGGCTTATAACTTGGCTTCTGAATGGCCTAGAGAGATCAGGTTTAATTTAGTGTACTCCAATAAACAGCCCCTACAACCACAAAAAGGAATGGAGTCATTAGCACTTATGGTTTTTAAATGGCACCCAGAATTATGTTGCACGAAGCACAATTTCACATCATTCTGGGTTCATTTGTGTGAAAACAAGGTCCAATCAGGCTGAAACGTTACAGGAAGGTAGAATCTATTGAGTTGTAAGTGATCTGAACGTTTCATGATGATAGCACTTTCCTAAGGGGGTCAAACCATGTCCCAAAGGTCATCGGATCTGGTGTCATTTTAAAGTAGTCCAGTTACACATTTGTGGGCTTATAACTTGGCTTCTGAATGTCCTAGAGAGGTCAGGCTTGTTTTAGTGTACTCCAATTAACAGCCCCTACAACCACAAAAAAGAATGGAGTCATTAGCACTTATGGTTTGTAAATGGCACCCAGAATTATGTTGCACGAAGCACAATTTCACATCATTCTGGGTTTATTTGTGTGAAAACAAGGTCCAATCAGGCTGAAACGTTACAGGAAGGTAGACTCTATTGAGTTGTAAGTGATCTGAACGTTTCATGATGATAGCACTTTCCTAAGGGGGTCAAACCATGTCCCAAAGGTCACCGGATCTGGTGTCAATTTAAAGAAGTAGTCCAGTTACACATTTGTGGGCTTATAACTTGGCTTCTGAATGTCCTAGAGAGATCAGGTTTGTTTTAGTGTACTCCAATCAACAGCCCCTACAACCACAAAAAGGAATGGAGTCATTAGCACTTATGGTTTGTAAATGGCACCCAGAATTATGCTGCACGAAGCACAATTTCACAACATTCTGGGTCCATTTGTGTGAAAACAAGGTCCAATCAGGCTGAAACGTTACAAGAAGGTAGAATCTATTGAGTTGTAAGTGATCTGAACGTTTCATGATGATCGCACATTCCTATAGGGGGTCAAACCATGACCCAAAGGTCACTGGGCCTGGTGTCACTTTAAAGAAGTAGTCCAGTTACACCTTTGTGAGCTAATAACTTGGCTTCTGAATATCCTAAAGAGGTCAGGTTTGTTTTAGTGTACTCCAATAGACAGCCTCTACAACCACAAAAAGGAATGGAGTCATTAGCACTTATGGTTTGTAAATGGCACCCAGAATTATGTTGCACGAAGCACAATTTCACATCATTCTGGGTCCATTTGTGTGAAAACAAGGTCCAATCAGGCTGAAACGTTACAGGAAGGTAGATTCTATTGAGTTGTAAGTGATCTCAACGTTTCATGATGATAGCAAATTCCTATAGGGGGTCAAACCATGTCCCAAAGGTCACCGGATCTGGTGTCAATTTAAAGAAGTAGTCCAGTTACACATTTGTGGGCTTATAACTTGGCTTCTGAATGTCCTAGAGAGGTCAGGCTTGTTTAAGTGTACTCCAATCAACAGCCCCTACAACCACAAAAAGTAATTGAGTCATTAGCACTTATGGTTTGTAAATGGCATCCAGAATTATGTTGTACTAAGCAGAATTTCAAATCATTCGGGGTCCATTTGTGTGAAAACAAGGTCCAATCAGGCTGAAACGTTACAGGAAGGTAGAATCTATTGAGTTGTAAGTGATCTGAACGTTTCATGCATATAGCACTTTCCTAAGGAGGTCAAACTATGTCCCAAATGTCACCAGATCTGGTGTCAATTTAAAGAAGTAGTCCAGTTACACATTTGTGGGCTTATAACTTGGCTTCTGAATGTCCTAGAGAGATCAGGTTTAATTTAGTGTACTCCAATAAACAGCCCCTACAACCACAAAAAGGAATGGAATCATTAGCACTTATGGTTTTTAAATGGCACCCAGAATTATGTTGCACGAAGCACAATTTCACATCATTCTGGGTTTATTTGTGTGAAAACAAGGTCCAATCAGGCTCAAACGTTACAGGAAGGTAGAATCTATTGAGTTGTAAGTGATCTGAACGTTTCATGATGATAGCACTTTCCTAAGGGGGTCAAACCATGTCCCAAAGGTCACCGGATCTGGTGTCAATTTAAAGAAGTAGTCCAGTTACACATTTGTGGGCTTATAACTTGGCTTCTGAATGTCCTAGAGAGATCAGGTTTGTTTTAGTGTACTCCAATCAACAGCCCCTACAACCACAAAAAGGAATGGAGTCATTAGCACTTATGGTTTGTAAATGGCACCCAGAATTATGCTGCACGAAGCACAATTTCACAACATTCTGGGTCCATTTGTGTGAAAACAAGGTCCAATCAGGCTGAAACGTTACAAGAAGGTAGAATCTATTGAGTTGTAAGTGATCTGAACGTTTCATGATGATCGCACATTCCTATAGGGGGTCAAACCATGACCCAAAGGTCACTGGGCCTGGTGTCACTTTAAAGAAGTAGTCCAGTTACACCTTTGTGAGCTAATAACTTGGCTTCTGAATATCCTAAAGAGGTCAGGTTTGTTTTAGTGTACTCCAATAGACAGCCTCTACAACCACAAAAAGGAATGGAGTCATTAGCACTTATGGTTTGTAAATGGCACCCAGAATTATGTTGCACGAAGCACAATTTCACATCATTCTGGGTCCATTTGTGTGAAAACAAGGTCCAATCAGGCTGAAACGTTACAGGAAGGTAGATTCTATTGAGTTGTAAGTGATCTGAACGTTTCATGATGATAGCACATTCCTATAGGGGGTCAAACCATGTCCCAAAGGTCACCGGATCTGGTGTCAATTTAAAGAAGTAGTCCAGTTACACATTTGTGGGCTTATAACTTGGCTTCTGAATGTCCTAGAGAGATCAGGTTTTTTTTAGTATACTCCAATCAACAGCCCCTACAACCACAAAAAGGAATGGAGTCATTAGCACTTATGGTTTGTAAATGGCACCCAGAATGATGTTGCACGAAGCACAATTTCACATCATTCTGGGTTCATTTGTGTGAAAACAAGGTCCAATCAGGCTGAAACGTTACAGGAAGGTAGAATCTATTGAGTTGTAAGTGATCTGAACGTTTCATGATGATAGCACTTTCCTAAGGGGGTCAAATCATGTCCCAAAGGTCACCGGATCTGGTGTCAATTTAAAGAAGTAGTCCAGTTACACATTTGTGGGCTTATAACTTGGCTTCTGAATGTCCTAGAGCGATCAGGTTTGTTTTAGAGTACTCCAATCAACAGCCCCTACAACCACAAAAAGGAATGGAGTCATTAGCACTTATGGTTTGTAAATGGCACCCAGAATTATGTTGCACGAAGCACAATTTCACATCATTCTGGGTTCATTTGTGTGAAAACAAGGTCCAATCAGGCTGAAACGTTACAGGAAGGTAGAATCTATTGAGTTGTAAGTGATCTGAACGTTTCATGATGATAGCACTTTCCTAAGGGGGTCAAACCATGTCCCAAAGGTCACCGGGCCTGGTGTCACTTTAAAGAAGTAGTCCAGTTACAACTTTGTGGGCTTATAACTTGGCTTCTGAATGTCCTAGAGAGATCAGGTTTGTTTTAGTGTACTCCAATCAACAGCCCCTACAAACCACAAAAAGGAATGGAGTCATTAGCACTTATGGTTTGTAAATGGCACCCAGAATTATGCTGCACGAAGCACAATTTCACAACATTCTGGGTCCATTTGTGTGAAAACAAGGTCCAATCAGGCTGAAACATTACAAGAAGGTAGAATCTATTGAGTTGTAAGTGATCTGAACGTTTCATGATGATCGCATATTCCTATAGGGGGTCAAACCATGTCCCAAAGGTCACCGAGCCTGGTGTCACTTTAAAGAAGTAGTCCAGTTACACCTTTGTGAGCTAATAACTTGGCTTCTGAATATCCTAAAGAGGCCAGGTTTGTTTTAGTGTACTCCAATCAACAGCCTCTACAACCACAAAAAGGAATGGAGTCATTAGCCCTTATGGTTTGTAAATGGCACCCAGAATTATGTTGCACGAAGCACAATTTCACATCATTCTGGGTCCATTTGTGTGAAAACAAGGTCCAATCAAGCTGAAACGTTACAGGAAGGTAGAATCTATTGAGTTGTAAGTGATCTGAACGTTTCATGATGATAGCAAATTCCTATAGGGGGTCAAACCATGTCCCAAAGGTCACCGGATCTGGTGTCAATTTAAAGAAGTAGTCCAGTTACACATTTGTGGGCTTATAACTTGGCTTCTGAATGTCCTAGAGAGGTCAGGCTTGTTTTAGTGTACTCCAATCAACAGCCCCTACAACCACAAAAAGGAATTGAGTCATTAGCACTTATGGTTTGTAAATGGCATCCAGAATTATGTTGTACGAAGCAGAATTTCAAATCATTCGGGGTCCATTTGTGTGAAAACAAGGTCCAATCAGGCTGAAACGTTACAGGAAGGTAGAATCTATTGAGTTGTAAGTGATCTGAACGTTTCATGCATATAGCACTTTCCTAAGGAGGTCAAACTATGTCCCAAATGTCACCAGATCTGGTGTCAATTTAAAGAAGTAGTCCAGTTACACATTTGTGGGCTTATAACTTGGCTTCTGAATGTCCTAGAGAGATCAGGTTTAATTTAGTGTACTCCAATAAACAGCCCCTACAACCACAAAAAGGAATGGAGTCATTAGCACTTATGGTTTGTAAATGGCACCCAGAATTATGTTGCACGAAGCACAATTTCACATCATTCTGGGTTCATTTGTGTGAAAACAAGGTCCAATCAGGCTGAAACGTTACAGGAAGGTAGAATCTATTGAGTTGTAAGTGATCTGAACGTTTCATGATGATAGCACTTTCCTAAGGGGGTCAAACCATGTCCCAAAGGTCATCGGATCTGGTGTCATTTTAAAGTAGTCCAGTTACACATTTGTGGGCTTATAACTTGGCTTCTGAATGTCCTAGAGAGGTCAGGCTTGTTTTAGTGTACTCCAATTAACAGCCCCTACAACAACAAAAAAGAATGGAGTCATTAGCACTTATGGTTTGTAAATGGCACCCAGAATTATGTTGCACGAAGCACAATTTCACATCATTCTGGGTTTATTTGTGTGAAAACAAGGTCCAATCAGGCTGAAACGTTACAGGAAGGTAGAATCTATTGAGTTGGAAGTGATCTGAACGTTTCATGATGATAGCACTTTCCTAAGGGGGTCAAACCATGTCCCAAAGGTCACCGGATCTGGTGTCAATTTAAAGAAGTAGTCCAGTTACACATTTGTGGGCTTATAACTTGGCTTCTGAATGTCCTAGAGAGATCAGGTTTGTTTTAGTGTACTCCAATCAACAGCCCCTACAACCACAAAAAGGAATGGAGTCATTAGCACTTATGGTTTGTAAATGGCACCCAGAATTATGCTGCACGAAGCACAATTTCACAACATTCTGGGTCCATTTGTGTGAAAACAAGGTCCAATCAGGCTGAAACGTTACAAGAAGGTAGAATCTATTGAGTTGTAAGTGATCTGAACGTTTCATGATGATCGCACATTCCTATAGGGGGTCAAACCATGACCCAAAGGTCACTGGGCCTGGTGTCACTTTAAAGAAGTAGTCCAGTTACACCTTTGTGAGCTAATAACTTGGCTTCTGAATATCCTAAAGAGGTCAGGTTTGTTTTAGTGTACTCCAATAGACAGCCTCTACAACCACAAAAAGGAATGGAGTCATTAGCACTTATGGTTTGTAAATGGCACCCAGAATTATGTTGCACGAAGCACAATTTCACATCATTCTGGGTTCATTTGTGTGAAAACAAGGTCCAATCAGGCTGAAACGTTACAGGAAGGTAGAATCTATTGAGTTGTAAGTGATCTGAACGTTTCATGATGATAGCACTTTCCTAAGGGGGTCAAACCATGTCCCAAAGGTCACCGGATCTGGTGTCAATTTAAAGACGTAGTCCAGTACCAACATTTGTGGGCTTATAACTTGGCTTCTGAATGTCCTAGAGAGGTCAGGCTTGTTTTAGTGTACTCCAGTTAACAGCCCCCATTACCCCAAAAAGTAATGGAGTCATTAGCACTTATGGTTTTTAAATGGCACCCAGAATTATGTTGCACGAAGCACAATTTCACATCATTCTGGGTTCATTTGTGTGAAAACAAGGTCCAATCAGGCTGAAACGTTACAGGAAGGTAGAATCTATTGAGTTGTAAGTGATCTGAACGTTTCATGATGATAGCACTTTCCTAAGGGGGTCAAACCATGTCCCAAAGGTCACCGGATCTGGTGTCAATTTAAAGAAGTAGTCCAGTTACACATTTGTGGGCTTATAACTTGGCTTCTGCATGTCCTAGAGAGATCAGGTTTGTTTTAGTGTACTCCAATCAACAGCCCCTACAACCACAAAAAGGAATGGGGTCATTAGCACTTATGGTTTGTAAATGGCACCCAGAATTATGCTGCACGAAGCACAATTTCACAACATTCTGGGCCCATTTGTGTGAAAACAAGGTCCAATCAGGCTGAAACGTTACAAGAAGGTAGAATCTATTGAGTTGTAAGTGATCTGAACGTTTCATGATGATAGCACTTTCCTAAGGGGGTCAAACCATGTCCCAAAGGTCACCGGATCTGGTTTCAATTTAAAGAAGTAGTCCAGTTACACATTTGTGGGCTTATAACTTGGCTTCTGAATGTCCTAGAGAGATCAGGTTTGTTTTAGTATACTCCAATAAACAGCCCCTACAACCACAAAAAGGAATGGAGTCATTAGCACTTATGGTTTGTAAATGGCACCCAGAATTATGTTGCACGAAGCACAATTTCACATCATTCTGGGTTCATTTGTGTGAAAACAAGGTCCAATCAGGCTGAAACGTTACAGGAAGGTAGAATCTATTGAGTTGTAAGTGATCTGAACGTTTCATGATGATAGCACTTTCCTAAGGGGGTCAAACCATGTCCCAAAGGTCACCGGGCCTGGTGTCACTTTAAAGAAGTAGTCCAGTTACAACTTTGTGGGCTTATAACTTGGCTTCTGAATGTCCTAGAGAGATCAGGTTTGTTTTAGTGTACTCCAATAAACAGCCCCTACAAACCACAAAAAGGAATGGAGTCATTAGCACTTATGGTTTGTAAATGGCACCCAGAATTATGCTGCACGAAGCATAATTTCACAACATTCTGGGTCCATTTGTGTGAAAACAAGGTCCAATCAGGCTGAAACATTACAAGAAGGTAGAATCTATTGAGTTGTAAGTGATCTGAACGTTTCATGATGATCGCATATTCCTATAGGGGGTCAAACCATGTCCCAAAGGTCACCGAGCCTGGTGTCACTTTAAAGAAGTAGTCCAGTTACACCTTTGTGAGCTAATAACTTGGCTTCTGAATATCCTAAAGAGGCCAGGTTTGTTTTAGTGTACTCCAATCAACAGCCTCTACAACCACAAAAAGGAATGGAGTCATTAGCCCTTATGGTTTGTAAATGGCACCCAGAATTATGTTGCACGAAGCACAATTTCACATCATTCTGGGTCCATTTGTGTGAAAACAAGGTCCAATCAGGCTGAAACGTTACAGGAAGGTAGAATCTATTGAGTTGTAAGTGATCTGAACGTTTCATGATGATAGCAAATTCCTATAGGGGGTCAAACCATGTCCCAAAGGTCACCGGATCTGGTGTCAATTTAAAGAAGTAGTCCAGTTACACATTTGTGGGCTTATAACTTGGCTTCTGAATGTCCTAGAGAGGTCAGGCTCTTTTTAGTGTACTCCAATCAACAGCCCCTACAACCACAAAAAGGAATTGAGTCATTAGCACTTATGGTTTGTAAATGGCATCCAGAATTATGTTGTACGAAGCAGAATTTCAAATCATTCGGGGTCCATTTGTGTGAAAACAAGGTCCAATCAGGCTGAAACGTTACAGGAAGGTAGAATCTATTGAGTTGTAAGTGATCTGAACGTTTCATGCATATAGCACTTTCCTAAGGAGGTCAAACTATGTCCCAAATGTCACCAGATCTGGTGTCAATTTAAAGAAGTAGTCCAGTTACACATTTGTGGGCTTATAACTTGGCTTCTGAATGTCCTAGAGAGATCAGGTTTGTTTTAGTGTACTCCAATAAACAGCCCCTACAACCACAAAAAGGAATGGAGTCATTAGCACTTATGGTTTGTAAATGGCACCCAGAATTATGTTGCACGAAGCACAATTTCACAACATTCTGGGTCCATTTGTGTGAAAACAAGGTCCAATCAGGCTGAAACGTTACAAGAAGGTAGAATCTATTGAGTTGTAAGTGATCTGAACGTTTCATGATGATCGCACATTCCTATAGGGGGTCAAACCATGACCCAAAGGTCACTGGGCCTGGTGTCACTTTAAAGAAGTAGTCCAGTTACACCTTTGTGAGCTAATAACTTGGCTTCTGAATATCCTAAAGAGGTCAGGTTTGTTTTAGTGTACTCCAATAGACAGCCTCTACAACCACAAAAAGGAATGGAGTCATTAGCACTTATGGTTTGTAAATGGCACCCAGAATTATGTTGCACGAAGCACAATTTCACATCATTCTGGGTTCATTTGTGTGAAAACAAGGTCCAATCAGGCTGAAACGTTACAGGAAGGTAGAATCTATTGAGTTGTAAGTGATCTGAACGTTTCATGATGATAGCACTTTCCTAAGGGGGTCAAACCATGTCCCAAAGGTCACCGGATCTGGTGTCAATTTAAAGACGTAGTCCAGTACCAACATTTGTGGGCTTATAACTTGGCTTCTGAATGTCCTAGAGAGGTCAGGCTTGTTTTAGTGTGCTCCAGTTAACAGCCCCCATTACCCCAAAAAGTAATGGAGTCATTAGCACTTATGGTTTTTAAATGGCACCCAGAATTATGTTGCACGAAGCACAATTTCACATCATTCTGGGTTCATTTGTGTGAAAACAAGGTCCAATCAGGCTGAAACGTTACAGGAAGGTAGAATCTATTGAGTTGTAAGTGATCTGAACGTTTCATGATGATAGCACTTTCCTAAGGGGGTCAAACCATGTCCCAAAGGTCACCGGATCTGGTGTCAATTTAAAGAAGTAGTCCAGTTACACATTTGTGGGCTTATAACTTGGCTTCTGCATGTCCTAGAGAGATCAGGTTTGTTTTAGTGTACTCCAATCAACAGCCCCTACAACCACAAAAAGGAATGGGGTCATTAGCACTTATGGTTTGTAAATGGCACCCAGAATTATGTTGCACGAAGCACAATTTCACATCATTCTGGGTTCATTTGTGTGAAAACAAGGTCCAATCAGGCTGAAACGTTACAGGAAGGTAGAATCTATTGAGTTGTAAGTGATCTGAACGTTTCATGATGATAGCACTTTCCTAAGGGGGTCAAACCATGTCCCAAAGGTCACCGGGCCTGGTGTCACTTTAAAGAAGTAGTCCAGTTACAACTTTGTGGGCTTATAACTTGGCTTCTGAATGTCCTAGAGAGATCAGGTTTGTTTTAGTGTACTCCAATCAACAGCCCCTACAAACCACAAAAAGGAATGGAGTCATTAGCACTTATGGTTTGTAAATGGCACCCAGAATTATGCTGCACGAAGCACAATTTCACAACATTCTGGGTCCATTTGTGTGAAAACAAGGTCCAATCAGGCTGAAACATTACAAGAAGGTAGAATCTATTGAGTTGTAAGTGATCTGAACGTTTCATGATGATCGCATATTCCTATAGGGGGTCAAACCATGTCCCAAAGGTCACCGAGCCTGGTGTCACTTTAAAGAAGTAGTCCAGTTACACCTTTGTGAGCTAATAACTTGGCTTCTGAATATCCTAAAGAGGCCAGGTTTGTTTTAGTGTACTCCAATCAACAGCCTCTACAACCACAAAAAGGAATGGAGTCATTAGCCCTTATGGTTTGTAAATGGCACCCAGAATTATGTTGCACGAAGCACAATTTCACATCATTCTGGGTCCATTTGTGTGAAAACAAGGTCCAATCAGGCTGAAACGTTACAGGAAGGTAGAATCTATTGAGTTGTAAGTGATCTGAACATTTCATGATGATAGCAAATTCCTATAGGGGGTCAAACCATGTCCCAAAGGTCACCGGATCTGGTGTCAATTTAAATAAGTAGTCCAGTTACACATTTGTGGGCTTATAACTTGGCTTCTGAATGTCCTAGAGAGGTCAGGCTTGTTTTAGTGTACTCCAATCAACAGCCCCTACAACCACAAAAAGGAATTGAGTCATTAGCACTTATGGTTTGTAAATGGCATCCAGAATTATGTTGTACGAAGCAGAATTTCAAATCATTCGGGGTCCATTTGTGTGAAAACAAGGTCCAATCAGGCTGAAACGTTACAGGAAGGTAGAATCTATTGAGTTGTAAGTGATCTGAACGTTTCATGCATATAGCACTTTCCTAAGGAGGTCAAACTATGTCCCAAATGTCACCAGATCTGGTGTCAATTTAAAGAAGTAGTCCAGTTACACATTTGTGGGCTTATAACTTGGCTTCTGAATGTCCTAGAGAGATCAGGTTTAATTTAGTGTACTCCAATAAACAGCCCCTACAACCACAAAAAGGAATGGAGTCATTAGCACTTATGGTTTGTAAATGGCACCCAGAATTATGTTGCACGAAGCACAATTTCACATCATTCTGGGTTCATTTGTGTGAAAACAAGGTCCAATCAGGCTGAAACGTTACAGGAAGGTAGAATCTATTGAGTTGTAAGTGATCTGAACGTTTCATGATGATAGCACTTTCCTAAGGGGGTCAAACCATGTCCCAAAGGTCATCGGATCTGGTGTCATTTTAAAGTAGTCCAGTTACACATTTGTGGGCTTATAACTTGGCTTCTGAATGTCCTAGAGAGGTCAGGCTTGTTTTAGTGTACTCCAATTAACAGCCCCTACAACAACAAAAAAGAATGGAGTCATTAGCACTTATGGTTTGTAAATGGCACCCAGAATTATGTTGCACGAAGCACAATTTCACATCATTCTGGGTTTATTTGTGTGAAAACAAGGTCCAATCAGGCTGAAACGTTACAGGAAGGTAGAATCTATTGAGTTGGAAGTGATCTGAACGTTTCATGATGATAGCACTTTCCTAAGGGGGTCAAACCATGTCCCAAAGGTCACCGGATCTGGTGTCAATTTAAAGAAGTAGTCCAGTTACACATTTGTGGGCTTATAACTTGGCTTCTGAATGTCCTAGAGAGATCAGGTTTGTTTTAGTGTACTCCAATCAACAGCCCCTACAACCACAAAAAGGAATGGAGTCATTAGCACTTATGGTTTGTAAATGGCACCCAGAATTATGCTGCACGAAGCACAATTTCACAACATTCTGGGTCCATTTGTGTGAAAACAAGGTCCAATCAGGCTGAAACGTTACAAGAAGGTAGAATCTATTGAGTTGTAAGTGATCTGAACGTTTCATGATGATCGCACATTCCTATAGGGGGTCAAACCATGACCCAAAGGTCACTGGGCCTGGTGTCACTTTAAAGAAGTAGTCCAGTACCAACATTTGTGGGCTTATAACTTGGCTTCTGAATGTCCTAGAGAGGTCAGGCTTGTTTTAGTGTACTCCAGTTAACAGCCCCCATTACCCCAAAAAGTAATGGAGTCATTAGCACTTATGGTTTTTAAATGGCACCCAGAATTATGTTGCACGAAGCACAATTTCACATCATTCTGGGTTCATTTGTGTGAAAACAAGGTCCAATCAGGCTGAAACGTTACAGGAAGGTAGAATCTATTGAGTTGTAAGTGATCTGAACGTTTCATGATGATAGCACTTTCCTAAGGGGGTCAAACCATGTCCCAAAGGTCACCGGATCTGGTGTCAATTTAAAGAAGTAGTCCAGTTACACATTTGTGGGCTTATAACTTGGCTTCTGCATGTCCTAGAGAGATCAGGTTTGTTTTAGTGTACTCCAATCAACAGCCCCTACAACCACAAAAAGGAATGGGGTCATTAGCACTTATGGTTTGTAAATGGCACCCAGAATTATGCTGCACGAAGCACAATTTCACAACATTCTGGGCCCATTTGTGTGAAAACAAGGTCCAATCAGGCTGAAACGTTACAAGAAGGTAGAATCTATTGAGTTGTAAGTGATCTGAACGTTTCATGATGATAGCACTTTCCTAAGGGGGTCAAACCATGTCCCAAAGGTCACCGGATCTGGTTTCAATTTAAAGAAGTAGTCCAGTTACACATTTGTGGGCTTATAACTTGGCTTCTGAATGTCCTAGAGAGATCAGGTTTGTTTTAGTATACTCCAATAAACAGCCCCTACAACCACAAAAAGGAATGGAGTCATTAGCACTTATGGTTTTTAAATGGCACCCAGAATTATGTTGCACGAAGCACAATTTCACATCATTCTGGGTTCATTTGTGTGAAAACAAGGTCCAATCAGGCTGAAACGTTACAGGAAGGTAGAATCTATTGAGTTGTAAGTGATCTGAACGTTTCATGATGATAGCACTTTCCTAGGGGGTGAAATCATGTCCCAAAGGTCACCGGATCTGGTGTCAATTTAAAGAAGTAGTCCAGTTACACATTTGTGGGCTTATAACTTGGCTTCTGAATGTCCTAGAGCGATCAGGTTTGTTTTAGAGTACTCCAATCAACAGCCCCTACAACCACAAAAAGGAATGGAGTCATTAGCACTTATGGTTTGTAAATGGCACCCAGAATTATGTTGCACGAAGCACAATTTCACATCATTCTGGGTTCATTTGTGTGAAAACAAGGTCCAATCAGGCTGAAACGTTACAGGAAGGTAGAATCTATTGAGTTGTAAGTGATCTGAACGTTTCATGATGATAGCACTTTCCTAAGGGGGTCAAACCATGTCCCAAAGGTCACCGGGCCTGGTGTCACTTTAAAGAAGTAGTCCAGTTACAACTTTGTGGGCTTATAACTTGGCTTCTGAATGTCCTAGAGAGATCAGGTTTGTTTTAGTGTACTCCAATCAACAGCCCCTACAAACCACAAAAAGGAATGGAGTCATTAGCACTTATGGTTTGTAAATGGCACCCAGAATTATGCTGCACGAAGCACAATTTCACAACATTCTGGGTCCATTTGTGTGAAAACAAGGTCCAATCAGGCTGAAACATTACAAGAAGGTAGAATCTATTGAGTTGTAAGTGATCTGAACGTTTCATGATGATCGCATATTCCTATAGGGGGTCAAACCATGTCCCAAAGGTCACCGAGCCTGGTGTCACTTTAAAGAAGTAGTCCAGTTACACCTTTGTGAGCTAATAACTTGGCTTCTGAATATCCTAAAGAGGCCAGGTTTGTTTTAGTGTACTCCAATCAACAGCCTCTACAACCACAAAAAGGAATGGAGTCATTAGCCCTTATGGTTTGTAAATGGCACCCAGAATTATGTTGCACGAAGCACAATTTCACATCATTCTGGGTCCATTTGTGTGAAAACAAGGTCCAATCAGGCTGAAACGTTACAGGAAGGTAGAATCTATTGAGTTGTAAGTGATCTGAACGTTTCATGATGATAGCAAATTCCTATAGGGGGTCAAACCATGTCCCAAAGGTCACCGGATCTGGTGTCAATTTAAAGAAGTAGTCCAGTTACACATTTGTGGGCTTATAACTTGGCTTCTGAATGTCCTAGAGAGGTCAGGCTCTTTTTAGTGTACTCCAATCAACAGCCCCTACAACCACAAAAAGGAATTGAGTCATTAGCACTTATGGTTTGTAAATGGCATCCAGAATTATGTTGTACGAAGCAGAATTTCAAATCATTCGGGGTCCATTTGTGTGAAAACAAGGTCCAATCAGGCTGAAACGTTACAGGAAGGTAGAATCTATTGAGTTGTAAGTGATCTGAACGTTTCATGCATATAGCACTTTCCTAAGGAGGTCAAACTATGTCCCAAATGTCACCAGATCTGGTGTCAATTTAAAGAAGTAGTCCAGTTACACATTTGTGGGCTTATAACTTGGCTTCTGAATGTCCTAGAGAGGTCAGGCTTGTTTTAGTGTACTCCAATTAACAGCCCCTACAACCACAAAAAAGAATGGAGTCATTAGCACTTATGGTTTGTAAATGGCACCCAGAATTATGTTGCACGAAGCACAATTTCACATCATTCTGGGTTTATTTGTGTGAAAACAAGGTCCAATCAGGCTGAAACGTTACAGGAAGGTAGAATCTATTGAGTTGTAAGTGATCTGAACGTTTCATGATGATAGCACTTTCCTAAGGGGGTCAAACCATGTCCCAAAGGTCACCGGATCTGGTGTCAATTTAAAGAAGTAGTCCAGTTACACATTTGTGGGCTTATAACTTGGCTTCTGAATGTCCTAGAGAGATCAGGTTTGTTTTAGTGTACTCCAATCAACAGCCCCTACAACCACAAAAAGGAATGGAGTCATTAGCACTTATGGTTTGTAAATGGCACCCAGAATTATGTTGCACGAAGCACAATTTCACAACATTCTGGGTCCATTTGTGTGAAAACAAGGTCCAATCAGGCTGAAACGTTACAAGAAGGTAGAATCTATTGAGTTGTAAGTGATCTGAACGTTTCATGATGATCGCACATTCCTATAGGGGGTCAAACCATGACCCAAAGGTCACTGGGCCTGGTGTCACTTTAAAGAAGTAGTCCAGTTACACCTTTGTGAGCTAATAACTTGGCTTCTGAATATCCTAAAGAGGTCAGGTTTGTTTTAGTGTACTCCAATAGACAGCCTCTACAACCACAAAAAGGAATGGAGTCATTAGCACTTATGGTTTGTAAATGGCACCCAGAATTATGTTGCACGAAGCACAATTTCACATCATTCTGGGTTCATTTGTGTGAAAACAAGGTCCAATCAGGCTGAAACGTTACAGGAAGGTAGAATCTATTGAGTTGTAAGTGATCTGAACGTTTCATGATGATAGCACTTTCCTAAGGGGGTCAAACCATGTCCCAAAGGTCACCGGATCTGGTGTCAATTTAAAGACGTAGTCCAGTACCAACATTTGTGGGCTTATAACTTGGCTTCTGAATGTCCTAGAGAGGTCAGGCTTGTTTTAGTGTGCTCCAGTTAACAGCCCCCATTACCCCAAAAAGTAATGGAGTCATTAGCACTTATGGTTTTTAAATGGCACCCAGAATTATGTTGCACGAAGCACAATTTCACATCATTCTGGGTTCATTTGTGTGAAAACAAGGTCCAATCAGGCTGAAACGTTACAGGAAGGTAGAATCTATTGAGTTGTAAGTGATCTGAACGTTTCATGATGATAGCACTTTCCTAAGGGGGTCAAACCATGTCCCAAAGGTCACCGGATCTGGTGTCAATTTAAAGAAGTAGTCCAGTTACACATTTGTGGGCTTATAACTTGGCTTCTGCATGTCCTAGAGAGATCAGGTTTGTTTTAGTGTACTCCAATCAACAGCCCCTACAACCACAAAAAGGAATGGGGTCATTAGCACTTATGGTTTGTAAATGGCACCCAGAATTATGCTGCACGAAGCACAATTTCACAACATTCTGGGCCCATTTGTGTGAAAACAAGGTCCAATCAGGCTGAAACGTTACAAGAAGGTAGAATCTATTGAGTTGTAAGTGATCTGAACGTTTCATGATGATAGCACTTTCCTAAGGGGGTCAAACCATGTCCCAAAGGTCACCGGATCTGGTTTCAATTTAAAGAAGTAGTCCAGTTACACATTTGTGGGCTTATAACTTGGCTTCTGAATGTCCTAGAGAGATCAGGTTTGTTTTAGTATACTCCAATAAACAGCCCCTACAACCACAAAAAGGAATGGAGTCATTAGCACTTATGGTTTTTAAATGGCACCCAGAATTATGTTGCACGAAGCACAATTTCACATCATTCTGGGTTCATTTGTGTGAAAACAAGGTCCAATCAGGCTGAAACGTTACAGGAAGGTAGAATCTATTGAGTTGTAAGTGATCTGAACGTTTCATGATGATAGCACTTTCCTAAGGGGGTCAAATCATGTCCCAAAGGTCACCGGATCTGGTGTCAATTTAAAGAAGTAGTCCAGTTACACATTTGTGGGCTTATAACTTGGCTTCTGAATGTCCTAGAGCGATCAGGTTTGTTTTAGAGTACTCCAATCAACAGCCCCTACAACCACAAAAAGGAATGGAGTCATTAGCACTTATGGTTTGTAAATGGCACCCAGAATTATGTTGCACGAAGCACAATTTCACATCATTCTGGGTTCATTTGTGTGAAAACAAGGTCCAATCAGGCTGAAACGTTACAGGAAGGTAGAATCTATTGAGTTGTAAGTGATCTGAACGTTTCATGATGATAGCACTTTCCTAAGGGGGTCAAACCATGTCCCAAAGGTCACCGGATCTGGTGTCAATTTAAAGACGTAGTCCAGTACCAACATTTGTGGGCTTATAACTTGGCTTCTGAATGTCCTAGAGAGGTCAGGCTTGTTTTAGTGTACTCCAGTTAACAGCCCCCATTACCCCAAAAAGTAATGGAGTCATTAGCACTTATGGTTTTTAAATGGCACCCAGAATTATGTTGCACGAAGCACAATTTCACATCATTCTGGGTTCATTTGTGTGAAAACAAGGTCCAATCAGGCTGAAACGTTACAGGAAGGTAGAATCTATTGAGTTGTAAGTGATCTGAACGTTTCATGATGATAGCACTTTCCTAAGGGGGTCAAACCATGTCCCAAAGGTCACCGGATCTGGTGTCAATTTAAAGTAGTCCAGTTACACATTTGTGGGCTTATAACTTGGCTTCTGAATGTCCTAGAGAGATCAGGTTTGTTTTAGTGTACTCCAATCAACAGCCCCTACAACCACAAAAAGGAATGGAGTCATTAGCACTTATGGTTTGTAAATGGCACCCAGAATTATGCTGCACGAAGCACAATTTCACAACATTCTGGGTCCATTTGTGTGAAAACAAGGTCCAATCAGGCTGAAACGTTACAAGAAGGTAGAATCTATTGAGTTGTAAGTGATCTGAACGTTTCATGATGATCGCACATTCCTATAGGGGGTCAAACCATGACCCAAAGGTCACCGGGCCTGGTGTCACTTTAAAGAAGTAGTCCAGTTACACCTTTGTGAGCTAATAACTTGGCTTCTGAATATCCTAAAGAGGTCAGGTTTGTTTTAGTGTACTCCAATAGACAGCCTCTACAACCACAAAAAGGAATGGAGTCATTAGCACTTACGGTTTGTAAATGGCACCCAGAATTATGTTGCACGAAGCACAATTTCACATCATTCTGGGTTCATTTGTGTGAAAACAAGGTCCAATCAGGCTGAAACGTTACAGGAAGGTAGAATCTATTGAGTTGTAAGTGATCTGAACGTTTCATGATGATAGCACTTTCCTAAGGGGGTCAAACCATGTCCCAAAGGTCACCGGATCTGGTGTCAATTTAAAGAAGTAGTCCAGTTACACATTTGTGGGCTTATAACTTGGCTTCTGAATGTCCTAGAGAGATCAGGTTTGTTTTAGTGTACTCCAATCATCAGCCCCTACAACCACAAAAAGGAATGGAGTCATTAGCACTTATGGTTTGTAAATGGCACCCAGAATTATGTTGCACGAAGCACAATCTGGGTTCATTTGTGTGAAAACAAGGTCCAATCAGGCTGAAACGTTACAGGAAGGTAGAATCTATTGAGTTGTAAGTGATCTGAACGTTTCATGATGATAGCACTTTCCTAAGGGGGTCAAATCATGTCCCAAAGGTCACCGGATCTGGTGTCAATTTAAAGAAGTAGTCCAGTTACACATTTGTGGGCTTATAACTTGGCTTCTGAATATCCTAGAGCGATCAGGTTTGTTTAAGTGTACTCCAATCAACAGCCCCTACAACCACAAAAACGAATGGAGTCATTAGCACTTATGGTTTGTAAATGGCACCCAGAATTATGTTGCACGAAGCACAATTTCACATCATTCTGGGTTCATTTGTGTGAAAACAAGGTCCAATCAGGCTGAAACGTTACAGGAAGGTATATTCTATTGAGTTGTAAGTGATCTGAACGTTTCATGATGATAGCACATTCCTATAGGGGGTCAAACCATGTCCCAAAGGTCACCGGATCTGGTGTCAATTTAAAGAAGTAGTCCAGTTACACATTTGTGGGCTTATAACTTGGCTTCTGAATGTCCTAGAGGGATCACGTTTGTTTTAGTATACTCCAATCAACAGCCCCTACAACCACAAAAAGGAATGGAGTCATTAGCACTTATGGTTTGTAAATGGCACCCAGAATTATGTTGCACGAAGCACAATTTCACATCATTCTGGGTTCATTTGTGTGAAAACAAGGTCTAATCAGGCTGAAACGTTACAGGAAGGTAGAATCTATTGAGTTGTAAGTGATCTGAACGTTTCATTATGATAGCACTTTCCTAAGGGGGTCAAACCATGTCCCAAAGGTCACCGGATCTGGTGTCAATTTAAAGAAGTAGTCCAGTTACACATTTGTGGGCTTATAACTTGGCTTCTGAATGTCCTAGAGAGATCAGGTTTGTTTTAGTGTACTCCAATCAACAGCCCCTACAACAACAAAAAGGAATGGGGTCATTAGCACTTATGGTTTGTAAATGGCACCCAGAATTATGCTGCACGAAGCACAATTTCACAACATTCTGGGTCCATTTGTGTGAAAACAAGGTCCAATCAGGCTGAAACGTTACAAGAAGGTAGAATCTATTGAGTTGTAAGTGATCTGAACGTTTTATGATGATCGCACATTCCTATAGGGGGTCAAACCATGACCCAAAGGTCACCGGGCCTGGTGTCACTTTAAAGAAGTAGTCCAGTTACACCTTTGTGAGCTAATAACTTGGCTTCTGAATATCCTAAAGAGGTCAGGTTTGTTTTAGTGTACTCCAATAGACAGCCTCTACAACCACAAAAAGGAATGGAGTCATTAGCACTTATGGTTTGTAAATGGCACCCAGAATTATGTTGCACGAAGCACAATTTCACATCATTCTGGGTCCATTTGTGTGAAAACAAGGTCCAATCAGGCTAAAACGTTACAGGAAGGTATATTCTATTGAGTTGTAAGTGATCTGAACGTTTCATGATGATAGCACATTCCTATAGGGGGTCAAACCATGTCCCAAAGGTCACCGGATCTGGTGTCAATTTAAAGAAGTAGTCCAGTTACACATTTGTGGGCTTATAACTTGGCTTCTGAATGTCCTAGAGAGATCAGGTTTGTTTTAGTATACTCCAATCAACAGCCCCTACAACCACAAAAAGGAATGGAGTCATTAGCACTTATGGTTTGTAAATGGCACCCAGATTTATGTTGCACGAAGCACAATTTCACATCATTCTGGGTTCATTTGTGTGAAAACTAGGTCCAATCAGGCTGAAACGTTACAGGAAGGTAGAATCTATTGAGTTGTAAGTGATCTGAACGTTTCATGATGATAGCACTTTCCTAAGGGGGTCAAACCATGTCCCAAATGTCACCGGATCTGGTGTCAATTTAAAGACGTAGTCCAGTACCAACATTTGTGGGCTTATAACTTGGCTTCTGAATGTCCTAGAGAGGTCAGGCTTGTTTTAGTGTACTCCAGTTAACAGCCCCCATTACCCCAAAACGTAATGGAGTCATTAGCACTTATGGTTTTTCAATGGCACCCAGAATTATGTTGCACGAAGCACAATTTCACATCATTCTGGGTTCATTTGTGTGAAAACAAGGTCCAATCAGGCTGAAACGTTACAGGAAGGTAGAATCTATTGAGTTGTAAGAGATCTGAACGTTTCATGATGATCGCACATTCCTATAGGGGGTCAAACCATGACCCAAAGGTCACCGGGCCTGGTGTCACTTTAAAGAAGTAGTCCAGTTACACCTTTGTGAGCTAATAACTTGGCTTCTGAATATCCTAAAGAGGTCAGGTTTGTTTTAGTGTACTCCAATAGACAGCCTCTACAACCACAAAAAGGAATGGAGTCATTAGCACTTATGGTTTGTAAATGGCACCCAGAATTATGTTGCACGAAGCACAATTTCACATCATTCTGGGTCCATTTGTGTGAAAACAAGGTCCAATCAGGCTAAAACGTTACAGGAAGGTATATTCTATTGAGTTGTAAGTGATCTGAACGTTTCATGATGATAGCACATTCCTATAGGGGGTCAAACCATGTCCCAAAGGTCACCGGATCTGGTGTCAATTTAAAGAAGTAGTCCAGTTACACATTTGTGGGCTTATAACTTGGCTTCTGAATGTCCTAGAGAGATCAGGTTTGTTTTAGTATACTCCAATCAACAGCCCCTACAACCACAAAAAGGAATGGAGTCATTAGCACTTATGGTTTGTAAATGGCACCCAGATTTATGTTGCACGAAGCACAATTTCACATCATTCTGGGTTCATTTGTGTGAAAACTAGGTCCAATCAGGCTGAAACGTTACAGGAAGGTAGAATCTATTGAGTTGTAAGTGATCTGAACGTTTCATGATGATAGCACTTTCCTAAGGGGGTCAAACCATGTCCCAAATGTCACCGGATCTGGTGTCAATGTAAAGACGTAGTCCAGTACCAACATTTGTGGGCTTATAACTTGGCTTCTGAATGTCCTAGAGAGGTCAGGCTTGTTTTAGTGTACTCCAGTTAACAGCCCCCATTACCCCAAAACGTAATGGAGTCATTAGCACTTATGGTTTTTCAATGTCACCCAGAATTATGTTGCACGAAGCACAATTTCACATCATTCTGGGTTCATTTGTGTGAAATCAAGGTCCAATCAGGCTGAAACGTTACAGGAAGGTAGAATCTATTGAGTTGTAAGTGATCTGAACGTTTCATGATGATAGCACTTTCCTAAGGGGGTCAAACCATGTCCCAAAGGTCACCGGATCTGGTGTCAATTTAAAGAAGTAGTCCAGTTACACATTTGTGGGCTTATAACTTGGCTTCTGAATGTCCTAGAGAGATCAGGTTTGTTTTAGTGTACTCCAATCATCAGCCCCTACAACCACAAAAAGGAATGGAGTCATTAGCACTTATGGTTTGTAAATGGCACCCAGAATTATGCTGCACGAAGCACAATTTCACAACATTCTGGGTCCATTTGTGTGAAAACAAGGTCCAATCATGCTGAAACGTTACAAGAAGGTAGAATCTATTGAGTTGTAAGTTATCTGAACGTTTCATGATGATCGCACATTCCTATAGGGGGTCAAACCATGACCCAAAGGTCACCGGGCCTGGTGTCACTTTAAAGAAGTAGTCCAGTTACACCTTTGTGAGCTAATAACTTGGCTTCTGAATATCCTAAAGAGGTCAGGTTTGTTTTAGTGTACTCCAATAGACAGCCTCTACAACCACAAAAAGGAATGGAGTCATTAGCACTTATGGTTTGTAAATGGCACCCAGAATTATGTTGCACGAAGCACAATTTCACATCATTCTGGGTCCATTTGTGTGAAAACAAGGTCCAATCAGGCTGAAACGTTACAGGAAGGTATATTCTATTGAGTTGTAAGTGATCTGAACGTTTCATGATGATAGCACATTCCTATAGGGGGTCAAACCATGTCCCAAAGGTCACCGGATCTGGTGTCAATTTAAAGAAGTAGTCCAGTTACACATTTGTGGGCTTATAACTTGGCTTCTGAATGTCCTAGAGAGATCAGGTTTGTTTTAGTATACTCCAATCAACAGCCCCTACAACCACAAAAAGGAATGGAGTCATTAGCACTTATGGTTTGTAAATGGCACCCAGAATTATGTTTCACGAAGCACAATTTCACATCATTCTGGGTTCATTTGTGTGAAAACAAGGTCCAATCAGGCTGAAACGTTACAGGAAGGTAGAATCTATTGAGTTGGAAGTGATCTGAACGTTTCATGATGATAGCACTTTCCTAAGGGGGTCAAATCATGTCCCAAAGGTCACCGGATCTGGTGTCAATTTAAAGAAGTAGTCCAGTTACACATTTGTGGGCTTATAACTTGGCTTCTGAATGTCCTAGAGCGATCAGGTTTGTTTAACTGTACTCCAATCAACAGCCCGTACAACCACAAAAAGGAATGGAGTCATTAGCACTTATGGTTTGTAAATGGCACCCAGAATTATGTTGCACGAAGCACAATTTCACATCATTCTGGGTTCATTTGTGTGAAAACAAGGTCCAATCAGGCTGAAACGTCACAGGAAGGTATATTCTATTGAGTTGTAAGTGATCTGAACGTTTCATGATGATAGCACATTCCTATAGGGGGTCAAACAATGTCCCAAAGGTCACCGGATCTGGTGTCAATTTAAAGAAGTAGTCCAGTTACACATTTGTGGGCTTATAACTTGGCTTCTGAATGTCATAGAGAGATCAGGTTTGTTTTAGTATACTCCAATCAACAGCCCCTACAACCACAAAAAGGAATGGAGTCATTAGCACTTATGGTTTGTAAATGGCACCCAGAATTATGTTGCACGAAGCACAATTTCACATCATTCTGGGTTCATTTGTGTGAAAACAAGGTCCAATCAGGCTGAAACGTTACAGGAAGGTAGAATCTATTGAGTTGTAAGTGATCTGAACGTTTCATGATGATAGCACTTTCCTAAGGGGGTCAAATCATGTCCCAAAGGTCACCGGATCTGGTGTCAATTTAAAAAAGTAGTCCAGTTACACATTTGTGGGCTTATAACTTGGCTTCTGAATGTCCTAGAGCGATCAGGTTTGTTTAAGTGTACTCCAATCAACAGCCCCTACAACCACAAAAAGGAATGGAGTCATTAGCACTTATGGTTTGTAAATGGCACCCAGAATTATGTTGCACGAAGCACAATTTCACATCATTCTGGGTTCATTTGTGTGAAAACAAGGTCCAATCAGGCTGAAACGTTACAGGAAGGTAGAATCTATTGAGTTGTAAGTGATCTGAACGTTTCATGATGATAGCACTTTCCTAAGGGGGTCAAACCATGTCCCAAAGGTCACCGGATCTGGTGTCAATTTAAAGAAGTAGTCCAGTACCAACATTTGTGGGCTTATAACTTGGCTTCTGAATGTCCTAGAGAGGTCAGGCTTGTTTTAGTGTACTCCAGTCAACAGCCCCTACAACTACAAAAAGGAATGGAGTCATTAGCACTTATGGTTTGTAAATGGCATCCAGAATTAAGTTGTACGAAGCACAATTTCAAATCATTCTGGGTCCATTTGTGTGAAAACAAGGTCCAATAAGGCTGAAACGTTACAGGAAGGTAGAATCTATTGAGTTGTAAGTGATCTGAATGTTTCATGCTGATAGCACTTTCCTAAGGAGGTCAAACTATGTCCCAAAGGTCACCGGATCTGGTGTCAATTTAAAGAAGTAGTCCAGTTACACATTTGTGGGCTTATAACTTGGCTTCTGAATGTCCTAGAGAGATCAGGTTTAATTTAGTGTACTCCAATAAACAGCCCCTACAACCACAAAAAGGAATGGAGTCATTAGCACTTATGGTTTGTAAATGGCACCCAGAATTATGATGCACGAAGCACAATTTCACATCATTCTGGGTTCATTTGTGTGAAAACAAGGTCCAATCAGGCTGAAACGTTACAGGAAGGTAGAATCTATTTAGTTGTAAGTGATCTGAACGTTTCATGATGATAGCACTTTCCTAAGGGGGTCAAACCATGTCCCAAAGGTCACCGGATCTGGTGTCAATTTAAAGAAGTAGTCCAGTTACACATTTGTGGGCTTATAACTTGGCTTCTGAATGTCCTAGAGAGGTCAGGCTTGTTTTAGTGTACTCCAATCAACAGCCCCTACAACCACAAAAAGGAATGGAGTCATTAGCACTTATGGTTTGTAAATGGCACCCAGAATTATGTTGCACGAAGCACAATTTCACATCATTCTGGGTCCATTTGTGTGAAAACAAGGTCCAATCAGGCTGAAACGTTACAAGAAGGTAGAATCTATTGAGTTGTAAGTGATCTGAACGTTTCATGATGATCGCACATTCCTATAGGGGGTATAACCATGTCCCAAAGGTCACCGAGCCTGGTGTCACTTTAAAGAAGTAGTCCAGTTACACCTTTGTGGGCTTATAACTTGGCTTCTGAATATCCTAAAGAGGTCAGGTTTGTTTTAGAGTACTCCAGTTAACAGCCCCCATTACCCCAAAAAGGAATGGAGTCATTAGCACTTATGGTTTTTAAATGGCACCCAGAATTATGTTGCACGAAGCACAATTTCACATAATTCTGGGTTCATTTGTGTGAAAACAAGGTCCAATCAGGCTGAAACGTTACAGGAAGGTAGAATCTATTGAGTTGTAAGTGATCTGAATGTTTCATGCTGATAGCACTTTCCTAAGGGGGTCAAACCATGTCCCAAAGGTCACCGGATCTGGTGTCAATTTAAAGAAGTAGTCCAGTACCAACATTTGTGGGCTCATAACTTGGCTTCTGAATGTCCTAGAGAGGTCAGGCTTGTTTTAGTGTACTCCAGTCAACAGCCCCTACAACCTGGGACGTAATTTTGGGGGGGGACGGGTGGGACATGTCCCCCCCACTTTTTCAAAAGGCAGTTTTGGTCCCTTGCACTTTTTTCCGTCCGAAAACAATGTTACGCTCCATTAAATGGATTTGGTTGAGCACTAGGACCGAAACGGAAACCGGTTTACTATTAGACCCGCCCAAAAGCTAATCTATTGGCTCTGCTGATACTTGCTAACGTATTATTGGCTGTTGCTGCTGTCACTCAAGTTGGAAACAGTCAGAACGTGCTCACGTTGTTTTGCTAGTTTGGAGCCGCTAGGGAACACCGGTACTGAGTCACATCGTCAACTAGACGCTGTGTAATATCAGAGCTCAGCTCAGCTTCCATTACATAACATTTGAATAAGTGTTCATTTGTGAGTCTTTGGTAGTTAGGCACAGCCAGGAGGAAGCATGTCAAGAAAACGAAAAGTGGATATAAGAGACTTCTTTCAAAGTCAAAACGTAAGTTGGAACATGTGACAGACCTGCATTAAGCTCAGACTCACCTCCTCCTTCACAAACATACTCAAAACTAACTTTTACAAACTCATCTCCTCCACATAACTGACTCCTCAGACACAATTTATTCGTATTATTATAATTATTATTATTATTATTATCATAATTATTATTACTAGTAGTAGTAGTAGTAGAAGTGTAACTTCAAAACTTTTATCATTTAACTTTATTGTAAACTTATCTATTGCAATGTATATTTTCACATTAAAAAGCTCTGAAAAATGAACAGTATCATCATCGTCAACAGATTTTTTAAGCTTAATGTCAAAGATGTACACTTTTCATTAGATTTATCTTATTTTTTCCATTTTTTTTTGTGTGTTGAAATGCAACAACTGTTTAAACACTTTTAAGGGAAAAACATATTTAATAAGTTTTTATACACTCAAATGTTAGGGTGATGATCATGTGTAAAACATTAGTTCAGCATGTCCTCTAACACAGCAAATGAACAAACGGCCAGATCTCAGGAGGGACCGTTTATGTATAAATAATTTTTATACTTTTGACTAGGCCTGGGAAAGTAACACATTTTGATGGACGATATTTTGTCCAACAAATTGTTGATGATAAACGATATCATTGTCAACATTATCTAGACCAAAATAACCACTAATATAATGTTAATATATCATAATAATGCAAGTACACCCTTTAAAATGCAACAAATGAACCTTCATTTAACATTGAAATGTCCAGAACCAGAACTTCTAAATGAATAAAAATAACAAACAAAAATTAAATAAAAAAGGAATCTAACTCCCTGTTAGAAAATGTTGCACCAAAAACAATAAAAAAAGACCCAAAACAATAAATACAATGGCCTATCCATTGTCAACAGTCAAAACTGCACTTCAATAAGGATGGAAAAATTATTGAGATGGGCACGTGACGTGTCAAGGGGTCTTTACATAACACCCCCCACCCCAAATCCGCACAAGCCTGCTGTGTCCCCCCCACTTCTGAAATCAAAATTTCGTCCATGCCTACAACTACAAAAAGGAATGGAGTCATTAGCACTTATGGTTTTTAAATGGCACCCAGAATTATGTTGCACGAAGCATAATTTCACATCATTCTGGGTCCATTTGTGTGAAAACAAGGTCCAATCAGGCTGAAACGTTACAAGAAGGTAGAATCTACTGAGTTGTAAGTGATCTGAACATTTCATGATGATTGCACATTCCTATAGGGGGTCAAACCATGTCCCAAAGGTCACCGGGCCTGGTGTCACTTTAAAGAAGTAGTCCAGTTACAACTTTGTGAGCTAATAACTTGGCTTCTGAATATCCTAAAGAGGTCAGGTTTGTTTTAGTGTACTCCAATCAACAGCCCCTACAACCACAAAAAGGACTGGAGTCATTAGCACTTATGGTTTTTAAAAGGCACCCAGAATTATGTTGCACAAAAAACAATTTCACATCATTCTGGGTTCATTTGTGTGAAAACAAGGTCCAATCAGGCTGAAACGTTACAGGAATGTAGAATCTATTGAGTTGTAAGTGATCTGAACGTTTCATGATGATAGCACTTTCCTAAGCGGGTCAAACCATGTCCCAAAGGTCACCGGATCTGGTGTCAATTTAAAGAAGTAGTCCAGTTACACATTTGTGGGCTTATAACTTGGCTTCTGAATGTCCTAGAGAGATCAGGTTTGTTTTAGTGTACTCCAATCAACAGCCCCTACAACCACAAAAAGGAATGGAGTCATTAGCACTTATGGTTTGTAAATGGCACCCAGAATTATGCTGCACGAAGCACAATTTCACAACATTCTGGGTCCATTTGTGTGAAAACAAGGTCCAATCAGGCTGAAACATTACAGGAACGTAGAATCTATTGAGTTGTAAGTGATCTGAACGTTTCATGATGATCGCATGTTCCTATAGGGGGTCAAACCATGTCCCAAAGGTCACCGGGCCTGGTGTCACTTTAAATAAGTAGTCCAGTTACACCTTTGTGAGCTAATAACTTGGCTTCTGAATATCCTAAAGAGGCCAGGTGTGTTTTAGCGTACTCCAATCAACAGCCTCTACAACCACAAAAAGGAATGGAGTCATTAGCACTTATGGTTTGTAAATGGCACCCAGAATTATGTTGCACGAAGCACAATTTCACATCATTCTGGGTCCATTTGTGTCAAAACAAGGTCCAGTCAGGCTGAAACGTTACAGGAAGGTAGAATCTATTGAGTTGGAAGTGATCTGAACGTTTCATGATGATCGCACATTCCTATAGGGGGTCAAACTATGTCCCAAAGGTCACCGGATCTGGTGTCAATTTAAAGAAGTAGTCCAGTTACACATTTGTGGGCTTATAACTTGGCTTCTGAATGTCCTAGAGAGATCAGGTTTTTTTTAATGTACTCCAACCAACAGCCCCTACAACCACAAAAAGAAATGGAGTCATTAGCACTTATGGTTTGTAAATGGCACCCAGAATTATATTGCACGAAGCACAATTTCACATCATTCTGGGTCCATTTGTGTGAAAACAAGGTACAATCAGGCTGAAACGTTACAAGAAGGTAGAATCTATTGAGTTGTAAGTGATCTGAACGTTTCATGATGATCGCACATTCCTATTGGGGGTCAAACATTGTCCCAAAGGTCACCGGGCCTGGTGTAACTTTAAAGAAGTAGTCTTGTTACACCTTTGTGGGATTATAACTTGGCTTCTGAATATCCTAGAGAGGTCAGGTTTGTTTTAGAGTACTCCAGTTAGCAGCCCCCATTACCACTAAAAGGAACGGAGTCATTAGCACTTATGGTTTTTAAATGGCACCCAGAATTATGTTGCACGAAGCACAATTTCAAATCATTCTGGGTTCATTTGTGTGAAAACAAGGTCCAATCAGGCTGAAACGTTACAGGAAGGTAGAATCTATTGAGTTGTAAGTGATCTGAACGTTTCATGATGATAGCACCTTCCTAAGGGGGTCAAACCATGTTCCAAAGGTCACCGGATCTGGTGTCAATTTAAAGAAGTAGTCCAGTTACACATTTGTGGGCTCATAACTTGGCTTCTGAATGTCCTAGAGAGATCAGGTTTGTTTTAGTATACTCCAATCAACAGCCCCTACAACCACAAAAATGAATGGAGTCATTAGCACTTATGGTTTTTAAATGGCACCCAGAATTATGATGCACGAAGCATTATTTCACATCATTCTGGGTTCATTTGTGTGAAAACAAGGTCCAATCAGGCTGAAACGTTACAGGAAGGTAGAATCTATTGAGTTGTAAGTGATCTGAACGTTTCATGATGATAGCACTTTCCTAAGGGGGTCAAACCATGTCCCAAAGGTCACCGGATCTGGTGTCAATTTAAAGAAGTAGTCCAGTTACACATTTGTGGGCTTATAACTTGGCTTCTGAATGTCCTAGAGCGATCAGGTTTGTTTTAGTGTACTACAATCAACAGCCCCTACAACCACAAAAAGGAATGGAGACATTAGCACTTATGGTTTTTAAATGGCACCCAGAATTATGTTGCACGAAGCACAATTTCACATCATTCTGGGTTCATTTGTGTGAAAACAAGGTCCAATCAGGCTGAAACGTTACAGGAAGGTAGAATCTATTGAGTTGTAAGTGATCTGAACGTTTCATGATGATAGAACTTTCCTATAGGGGGTCAAACCATGTCCCAAAGGTCACCGGATCTGGTGTCACTTTAAAGAAGTAGTCCAGTTACACATTTGTGGGCTTATAACTTGGCTTCTGAATGTCCTGGAGAGGTCAGGTTTGTTTTAGTGTACTCCAATCAACAGCCCCTACAACCACAAAAAGGAATGGAGACATTAGCACTTATGGTTTGTAAATGGCACCCAGAATTATGTTGCACGAAGCACAATTTCACATCATTCTGGGTTCATTTGTGTGAAAACAAGGTCCATTCAGGCTGAAACGTTACAGGAAGGTAGAATCTATTGAGTTGTAAGTGATCTGAACGTTTCATGATGATAGCACTTTCCTAAGGGGGTCAAACCATGTCCCAAAGGTCACCGGATCTGGTGTCAATTTAAAGAAGTAGTCCAGTTACACATTAGTGGGCTTATAACTTGGCTTCTGAATGTCCTAGAGCGATCAGGTTTGTTTTAGTGTACTCCAATCAACAGCCCCTACAACCACAAAAAGGAATGGAGACATTAGCACTTATGGTTTGTAAATGGCACCCAGAATTATGTTGCACGAAGCACAATTTCACATCATTCTGGGTTCATTTGTGTGAAAACAAGGTCCAATCAGGCTGAAACGTTACAGGAAGGTAGAATCTACTGAGTTGTAAGTGATCTGAACGTTTCATGATGATAGCACTTTCCTAAGGGGGTCAAACCATGTCCCAAAGGTCACCGGATCTGGTGTCAATTTAAATAAGTAGTCCAGTTACACATTTGTGGGCTTATAACTTGGCTTCTGAATGTCCTAGAGAGATCAGGTTTGTTTTAGTGTACTCCAATCAACAGCCCCTACAACCACAAAAAGGAATGGAGTCATTAGCCCTTATGGTTTTTAAATGGCACCCAGAATTCTGTTGCACGAAGCACAATTTCACATCATTCTGGGTTCATTTGTGTGAAAACAAGGTCCAATCAGGCTGAAACGCTACATGAAGGTAGAATCTATTGAGCTGTAAGTTATCTGAACGTTTCAAGATGATCGCACATTCCTATAGGGGGTAATACCATGTCCCAAAGGTCACCGGGCCTGGTGTGACTTTAAAGAAGTAGTCCAGTTACACCTTTGTGGGCTTATAACTTGGCTTCTGAATGTCCTAGAGAGGTTAGGTTTGTTTTAGTGTACTCCAATCAACAGCCCCTACAACCACAAAAAGGAATGGAGTCATTAGCTTTTTTGGTTTGTAAATGGCACCCAGAATTATGTTGCACGAAGCACAATTTCACTTCATTCTGGGTCCATTTGTGTGAAAACAAGGTCCAGTCAGGCTGAAACGTTACAGGAAGGTAGAATCTATTGAGTTGTAAGTGATCTGAACGTTTCATGATGATAGCACTTTCCTAAGGGGGTCAAACCATGTCCCAAAGGTCACCGGATCTGGTGTCAATTTAAAGAAGTAGTCCAGTTACACATTTGTGGGCTTATAACTTGGCTTCTGAATGTCCTAGAGAGATCAGGTTTGTTTTAGTATACTCCAATCAACAGCCCCTACAACCACAAAAAGGAATGGAGTCATTAGCACTTATGGTTTGTAAATGGCACCCAGAATTATGTTGCACGAAGCACAATTTCACATCATTCTGGGTTCATTTGTGTGAAAACAAGGTCCAATCAGGCTGAAACGTTACAGGAAGGTAGAATCTATTGAGTTGTAAGTGATCTGAACGTTTCATGATGATAGCACTTTCCTAAGGGGGTCAAACCATGTCCCAAAGGTCACCGGATCTGGTGTCAATTTAAAGAAGTAGTCCAGTTACACATTTGTGGGCTTATAACTTGGCTTCTGAATGTCCTAGAGAGATCAGGTTTGTTTTAGTGTACTCCAATCAACAGCCCCTACAACCACAAAAAGGAATGGGGTCATTAGCACTTATGGTTTGTAAATGGCACCCAGAATTATGCTGCACGAAGCACAATTTCACAACATTCTGGGTCCATTTGTGTGAAAACATGGTCCAATCAGGCTGAAACGTTACAAGAAGGTAGAATCTATTGAGTTGTAAGTGATCTGAACGTTTCATGATGATCGCACATTCCTATAGGGGGTCAAACCATGACCCAAAGGTCACCGGGCTTGGTGTCACTTTAAAGAAGTAGTCCAGTTACACCTTTGTGAGCTAATAACTTGGCTTCTGAATATCCTAAAGAGGTCAGGTTTGTTTTAGTGTACTCCAATAGACAGCCTCTACAACCACAAAAAGGAATGGAGTCATTAGCACTTATGGTTTGTAAATGGCACCCAGAAATATGTTGCACGAAGCACAATTTCACATCATTCTGGGTCCATTTGTGTGAAAACAAGGTCCAATCAGGCTGAAACGTTACAGGAAGGTATATTCTATTGAGTTGTAAGTGATCTGAACGTTTCATGATGATAGCACATTCCTATAGGGGGTCAAACCATGTCCCAAAGGTCACCGGATCTGGTGTCAATTTAAAGAAGTAGTCCAGTTACACATTTGTGGGCTTATAACTTGGCTTCTGAATGTCCTAGAGAGATCAGGTTTGTTTTAGTATACTCCAATCAACAGCCCCTACAACCACAAAAAGGAATGGAGTCATTAGCACTTATGGTTTGTAAATGGCACCCAGATTTATGTTGCACGAAGCACAATTTCACATCATTCTGGGTTCATTTGTGTGAAAACTAGGTCCAATAAGGCTGAAACGTTACAGGAAGGTAGAATCTATTGAGCTGTAAGTGATCTGAACGTTTCATGATGATAGCACTTTCCTAAGGGGGTCAAACCATGTCCCAAAGGTCACCGGATCTGGTGTCAATTTAAAGACGTAGTCCAGTACCAACATTTGTGGGCTTATAACTTGGCTTCTGAATGTCCTAGAGAGGTCAGGCTTGTTTTAGTGTACTCCAGTTAACAGCCCCCATTACCCCAAAACGTAATGGAGTCATTAGCACTTATGGTTTTTAAATGGCACCCAGAATTATGTTGCACGAAGCACAATTTCACATCATTCTGGGTTCATTTGTGTGAAAACAAGGTCCAATCAGGCTGAAACGTTACAGGAAGGTAGAATCTATTGAGTTGTAAGTTATCTGAACGTTTCATGATGATCGCACATTCCTATAGGGGGTCAAACCATGACCCAAAGGTCACCGGGCCTGGTGTCACTTTAAAGAAGTAGTCCAGTTACACCTTTGTGAGCTAATAACTTGGCTTCTGAATATCCTAAAGAGGTCAGGTTTGTTTTAGTGTACTCCAATAGACAGCCTCTACAACCACAAAAAGGAATGGAGTCATTAGCTTTTTTGGTTTGTAAATGGCACCCAGAATTATGTTGCACGAAGCACAATTTCACTTCATTCTGGGTCCATTTGTGTGAAAACAAGGTCCAGTCAGGCTGAAACGTTACAGGAAGGTAGAATCTATTGAGTTGTAAGTGATCTGAACGTTTCATGATGATAGCACTTTCCTAAGGGGGTCAAACCATGTCCCAAAGGTCACCGGATCTGGTGTCAATTTAAAGAAGTAGTCCAGTTACACATTTGTGGGCTTATAACTTGGCTTCTGAATGTCCTAGAGAGATCAGGTTTGTTTTAGTGTACTCCAATCAACAGCGCCTACAACCACAAAAAGGAATGGAGTCATTACCACTTATGGTTTTTAAATGGCACCCAGAATTATGTTGCACAAAGCACAATTTCACATCATTCTGGGTTCATTTGTGTGAAAACAAGGTCCAATCAGGCTGAAACGTTACAGGAAGGTATATTCTATTGAGTTGTAAGTGATCTGAACGTTTCATGATGATAGCACATTCCTATAGGGGGTCAAACCATGTCCCAAAGGTCACCGGATCTGGTGTCAATTTAAAGAAGTAGTCCAGTTACACATTTGTGGGCTTATAACTTGGCTTCTGAATGTCCTAGAGAGATCAGGTTTGTTTTAATATACTCCAATCAACAGCCCCTACAACCACAAAAAGGAATGGAGTCATTAGCACTTATGGTTTGTAAATGGCACCCAGAATTATGTTGCACGAAGCACAATTTCACATCATTCTGGGTTCATTTGTGTGAAAACAAGGTCCAATCAGGCTGAAACGTTACAGGAAGGTAGAATCTATTGAGTTGTAAGTGATCTGAACGTTTCATGATGATAGCACTTTCCTAAGGGGGTCAAACCATGTCCCAAAGGTCACCGGATCTGGTGTCAATTTAAAGAAGTAGTCCAGTTACACATTTGTGGGCTTATAACTTGGCTTCTGAATGTCCTAGAGAGATCAGGTTTGTTTTAGTGTACTCCAATCAACAGCCCCTACAACCACAAAAAGGAATGGGGTCATTAGCACTTATGGTTTGTAAATGGCACCCAGAATTATGCTGCACGAAGCACAATTTCACAACATTCTGGGTCCATTTGTGTGAAAACAAGGTCCAATCAGGCTGAAACGTTACCAGAAGGTAGAATCTATTGAGTTGTAAGAGATCTGAACGTTTCATGATGATCGCACATTCCTATAGGGGGTCAAACCATGACCCAAAGTTCACCGGGCTTGGTGTCACTTTAAAGAAGTAGTCCAGTTACACCTTTGTGAGCTAATAACTTGGCTTCTGAATATCCTAAAGAGGTCAGGTTTGTTTTAGTGTACTCCAATAGACAGCCTCTACAACCACAAAAAGGAATGGAGTCATTAGCACTTATGGTTTGTAAATGGCACCCAGAATTATGTTGCACGAAGCACAATTTCACATCATTCTGGGTCCATTTGTGTGAAAACAAGGTCCAATCAGGCTGAAACGTTACAGGAAGGTATATTCTATTGAGTTGTAAGTGATCTGAACGTTTCATGATGATAGCACATTCCTATAGGGGGTCAAACCATGTCCCAAAGGTCACCGGATCTGGTGTCAATTTAAAGAAGTAGTCCAGTTACACATTTGTGGGCTTATAACTTGGCTTCTGAATGTCCTAGAGAGATCAGGTTTGTTTTAGTATACTCCAATCAACAGCCCCTACAACCACAAAAAGGAATGGAGTCATTAGCACTTATGGTTTGTAAATGGCACCCAGATTTATGTTGCACGAAGCACAATTTCACATCATTCTGGGTTCATTTGTGTGAAAACTAGGTCCAATCAGGCTGAAACGTTACAGGAAGGTAGAATCTATTGAGTTGTAAGTTATCTGAACGTTTCATGATGATAGCACTTTCCTAAGGGGGTCAAACCATGTCCCAAAGGTCACCGGATCTGGTGTCAATTTAAAGACGTAGTCCAGTACCAACATTTGTGGGCTTATAACTTGGCTTCTGAATGTCCTAGAGAGGTCAGGCTTGTTTTAGTGTACTTCAGTTAACAGCCCCCATTACCCCAAAACGTAATGGAGTCATTAGCACTTATGGTTTTTAAATGGCACCCAGAATTATGTTGCACGAAGCACAATTTCACATCATTCTGGGTTCATTTGTGTGAAAACAAGGTCCAATCAGGCTGAAACGTTACAGGAAGGTAGAATCTATTGAGTTGTAAGTGATCTGAACGTTTCATGATGATAGCACTTTCCTAAGGGGCTCAAACCATGTCCCAAAGGTCACCGGATCTGGTGTCAATTTAAAGAAGTAGTCCAGTTACACATTTGTGGGCTTATAACTTGGCTTCTGAATGTCCTAGAGAGATCAGGTTTGTTTTAGTGTACTCCAATCATCAGCCCCTACAACCACAAAAAGGAATGGAGTCATTAGCACTTATGGTTTGTAAATGGCACCCAGATTTATGCTGCACGAAGCACAATTTCACAACATTCTGGGTCCATTTGTGTGAAAACAAGGTCCAATCAGGCTGAAACGTTACAAGAAGGTAGAATCTATTGAGTTGTAAGTTATCTGAACGTTTCATGATGATCGCACATTCCTATAGGGGGTCAAACCATGACCCAAAGGTCACCGGGCCTGGTGTCACTTTAAAGAAGTAGTCCAGTTACACCTTTGTGAGCTAATAACTTGGCTTCTGAATATCCTAAAGAGGTCAGGTTTGTTTTAGTGTACTCCAATAGACAGCCTCTACAACCACAAAAAGGAATGGAGTCATTAGCACTTATGGTTTGTAAATGGCACCCAGAATTATGTTGCACGAAGCACAATTTCACATCATTCTGGGTCCATTTGTGTGAAAACAAGGTCCAATCAGGCTGAAACGTTACAGGAAGGTATATTCTATTGAGTTGTAAGTGATCTGAACGTTTCATGATGATAGCACATTCCTATAGGGGGTCAAACCATGTCCCAAAGGTCACCGGATCTGGTGTCAATTTAAAGAAGTAGTCCAGTTACACATTTGTGGGCTTATAACTTGGCTTCTGAATGTCCTAGAGAGATCAGGTTTGTTTTAGTATACTCCAATCAACAGCCCCTACAACCACAAAAAGGAATGGAGTCATTAGCACTTATGGTTTGTAAATGGCACCCAGAATTATGTTGCACGAAGCACAATTTCACATCATTCTGGGTTCATTTGTGTGAAAACAAGGTCCAATCAGGCTGAAACGTTACAGGAAGGTAGAATCTATTGAGTTGTAAGTGATCTGAACGTTTCATGATGATAGCACTTTCCTAAGGGGGTCAAATCATGTCCCAAAGGTCACCGGATCTGGTGTCAATTTAAAGAAGTAGTGCAGTTACACATTTGTGGGCTTATAACTTGGCTTCTGAATGTCCTAGAGCGATCAGGTTTGTTTAAGTGTACTCCAATGAACAGCCCCTACAACCACAAAAAGGAATGGAGTCATTAGCACTTATGGTTTGTAAATGGCACCCAGAATTATGTTGCACGAAGCACAATTTCACATCATTCTGGGTTCATTTGTGTGAAAACAAGGTCCAATCAGGCTGAAACATTACAGGAAGGTATATTCTATTGAGTTGTAAGTGATCTGAACGTTTCATGATGATAGCACATTCCTATAGGGGGTCAAACCATGTCCCAAAGGTCACCGGATCTGGTGTCAATTTAAAGAAGTAGTCCAGTTACACATTTGTGGGCTTATAACTTGGCTTCTGAATGTCCTAGAGAGATCAGGTTTGTTTTAGTATACTCCAATCAACAGCCCCTACAACCACAAAAAGGAATGGAGTCATTAGCACTTATGGTTTGTAAATGGCACCCAGAATTATGTTGCACGAAGCCTAATTTCACATCATTCTGGGTTCATTTGTGTGAAAACAAGGTCCAATCAGGCTGAAACGTTACAGGAAGGTAGAATCTATTGAGTTGTAAGTGATCTGAACGTTTCATGATGATAGCACTTTCCTAAGGGGGTCAAATCATGTCCCAAAGGTCACCGGATCTGGTGTCAATTTAAAGAAGTAGTCCAGTTACACATTTGTGGGCTTATAACTTGGCTTCTGAATGTCCTAGAGTGATCAGGTTTGTTTAAGTGTACTCCAATCAACAGCCCCTACAACCACAAAAAGGAATGGAGTCATTAGCACTTATGGTTTGTAAATGGCACCCAGAATTATGTTGCACGAAGCAAATTTCACATCATTCTGGGTTCATTTGTGTGAAAACAAGGTCCAATCAGGCTGAAACGTTACAGGAAGGTAGAATCTATTGAGTTGTAAGTGATCTGAACGTTTCATGATGATAGCACTTTCCTAAGGGGGTCAAACCATGTCCCAAAGGTCACCGGATCTGGTGTCAATTTAAAGAAGTAGTCCAGTAGCAACATTTGTGGGCTTATAACTTGGCTTCTGAATGTCCTAGAGAGGTCAGGCTTGTTTTATTGTACTCCAGTCAACAGCCCCTACAACTACAAAAAGGAATGGAGTCATTAGCACTTATGGTTTGTAAATGGCATCCAGAATTAAGTTGTACGAAGTACAATTTCAAATCATTCTGGGTCCATTTGTGTGAAAACAAGGTCCAATAAGGCTGAAACGTTACAGGAAGGTAGAATCTATTGAGTTGTAAGTGATCTGAATGTTTCATGCTGATAGCACTTTCCTAAGGAGGTCAAACTATGTCCCAAAGGTCACCGGATCTGGTGTCAATTTAAAGAAGTAGTCCAGTTACACATTTGTGGGCTTATAACTTGGCTTCTGAATGTCCTAGAGAGATCAGGTTTAATTTAGTGTACTCCAATAAACAGCCCCTACAACCACAAAAAGGAATGGAGTCATTAGCACTTATGGTTTGTAAATGGCACCCAGAATTATGTTGCACAAATCACAATTTCACATCATTCTGGGTTCATTTGTGTGAAAACAAGGTACAATCAGGCTGAAACGTTACAGGAAGGTAGAATCTATTTAGTTGTAAGTGATCTGAACGTTTCATGATGATAGCACTTTCCTAAGGGGGTGAAACCATGTCCCAAAGGTCACCGGATCTGGTGTCAATTTAAAGAAGTAGTCCAGTTACACCTTTGTGGGATTATAACTTGGCTTCTGAATGTCCTAGAGAGGTCAGGCTTGTTTTAGTGTACTCCAATCAACAGCCCCTACAACCACAAAAAGGAATGGAGTCATTAGCACTTATGGTTTGTAAATGGCACCCAGAATTATGTTGCACGAAGCAAAATTTCACATCATTCTGGGTCCATTTGTGTGAAAACAAGGTCCAATCAGGCTGAAACGTTACAAGAAGGTAGAATCTATTGAGTTGTAAGTGATCTGAACGTTTCATGATGATCGCACATTCCTATAGGGGGTCAAACCATGTCCCAAAGGTCACCGGGCCTGGTGTCACTTTAAAGAAGTAGTCCAGTTACACCTTTGTGGGCTTATAACTTGGCTTCTGAATATCCTAAAGAGGTCAGGTTTGTTTTAGAGTACTCCAGTTAACAGCCCCCATTACCCCAAAAAGGAATGGAGTCATTAGCACTTATGGTTTTTAAATGGCACCCAGAATTATGTTGCACGAAGCACAATTTCACATAATTCTGGGTTCATTTGTGTGAAAACAAGGTCCAATCAGGCTGAAACGTTACAGGAAGGTAGAATCTATTGAGTTGTAAGTGATCTGAACGTTTCATGATGATAGCACTTTCCTAAGGGGGTCAAACCATGTCCCAAAGGTCACCGGATCTGGTGTCAATTTAAAGAAGTAGTCCAGTACCAACGTTTGTGGGCTTATAACTTGGCTTCTGAATGTCCTAGAGAGGTCAGGCTTGTTTTAGTGTACTCCAGTCAACAGCCCCTACAACTACAAAAAGGAATGGAGTCATTAGCACTTATGGTTTTTAAATGGCACCCAGAATTATGTTGCACGAAGCACAATTTCACATCATTCTGGGTCCATTTGTGTGAAAACAAGGTCCAATCAGGCTGAAACGTTACAAGAAGGTAGAATCTATTGAGTTGTAAGTGATCTGAACGTTTCATGATGATCGCACATTCCTATAGGGGGTCAAACCATGTCCCAAAGGTCACCGGGCCTGGTGTCACTTTAAAGAAGTAGTCCAGTTACAACTTTGTGGGCTTATAACTTGGCTTCTGAATATCATAAAGAGGTCAGGTTTGTTTTAGTGTACTCCAATCAACAGCCCCTACAACCACAAAAAGGACTGGAGTCATTAGCACTTATGGTTTTTAAAAGGCACCCAGAATTATGTTGCACGAAAAATAATTTCACATCATTCTGGGTTCATTTGTGTGAAAACAAGGTCCAATCAGGCTGAAACGTTACAGGAAGGTAGAATCTATTGAGTTGTAAGTGATCTGAACGTTTCATGATGATAGCACTTTCCTAAGCGGGTCAAACCATGTCCCAAAGGTCACCGGATCTGGTGTCAATTTACAGAAGTAGTCCAGTTACACATTTGTGGGCTTATAACTTGGCTTCTGAATGTCCTAGAGAGATCAGGTTTGTTTTAGTGTACTCCAATCAACAGCCCCTACAACCACAAAAAGGAATGGAGTCATTAGCACTTATGGTTTGTAAATGGCACCCAGAATTATGCTGCACGAAGCACAATTTCACAACATTCTGGGTCCATTTGTGTGAAAACAAGGTCCAATCAGGCTGAAACGTTACAGGAACGTAGAATCTATTGAGTTGTAAGTGATCTGAACGTTTCATGATGATCGCACATTCCTATAGGGGGTCAAACCATGTCCCAAAGGTCACCGGGCCTGGTGTCACTTTAAAGAAGTAGTCCAGTTACACCTTTGTGAGCTAATAACTTGGCTTCTGAATATCCTAAAGAGGCCAGGTTTGTTTTAGCGTACTCCAATCAACAGCCTCTACAACCACAAAAAGGAATGGAGTCATTAGCACTTATGGTTTGTAAATGGCACCCAGAATTATGTTGCACGAAGCACAATTTCACATAATTCTGGGTCCATTTGTGTCAAAACAAGGTCCAATCAGGCTGAAACGTTACAGGAAGGTAGAATCTATTGAGTTGTAAGTGATCTGAACGTTTCATGATGATAGCACATTCCTATAGGGGGTCAAACTATGTCCCAAAGGTCACCGGATCTGGTGTCAATTTAAAGAAGTAGTCCAGTTACACATTTGTGGGCTTATAACTTGGCTTCTGAATGTCCTAGAGAGATCAGGTTTGTTTTAATGTACTCCAACCAACAGCCCCTACAACCACAAAAAGAAATGGAGTCATTAGCACTTATGGTTTGTAAATGGCACCCAGAATTATATTGCACGAAGCACAATTTCACATCATTCTGGGTCCATTTGTGTGAAAACAAGGTACAATCAGGCTGAAACGTTAGAAGAAGGTAGAATCTATTGAGTTGTAAGTGATCTGAACGTTTCATGATGATCGCACATTCCTATAGGGGGTCAAACCATGTCCCAAAGGTCACCGGGCCTGGTGTCACTTTAAAGAAGTCGTCCAATTACACCTTTGAGGGCTTATAACTTGGTTTCTGAATGTCCTAGAGAGATCAGGTTTGTTTTAGTATACTCCAATCAACAGCCCCTACAACCACAAAAAGGAATGGAGTCATTAGCACTTATGGTTTTTAAATGGCACCCAGAATTATGTTGCACGAAGCACAATTTCACATCATTCTGGGTTCATTTGTGTGAAAACAAGGTACAATCAGGCTGAAACGTTACAGGAAGGTAGAATCTATTGAGTTGTAAGTGATCTGAACGTTTCATGATGATAGCACTTTCCTAAGGGGGTGAAACCATGTCCCAAAGGTCACCGGATCTTGTGTCAATTTAAAGAAGTAGTCCAGTTACACATTTGTGGGCTTATAACTTGGCTTCTGAATGTCCTAGAGAGATCAGGTTTGTTTTAGTATACTCCAATCAACAGCCCCTACAACCACAAAAAGGAATGGAGTCATTAGCACTTGTGGTTTTTAAATGGCACCCAGAATTATGTGGTACGAAGCACAATTTCACATCATTCTGGGTTCATTTGTGTGAAAACAAGGTCCAATCAAGCTGAAACGTTACAGGAAGGTAGAATCTATTGAGTTGTAAGTTATCTGAACGTTTCATGATGATAGTACTTTCCTAAGGGGATCAAACCATGTCCCAAAGGTCACCGGATCTGGTGTCAATTTAAAGAAGTAGTCCAGTTACACATTTGTGGGCTTATAACTTGGCTTCTGAATGTCCTAGAGAGATCAGGTTTGTTTTAGTGTACTCCAATCAACAGCCCCTACAACCACAAAAAGGAATGGAGTCATTAGCACTTATGGTTTGTAAATGGCACCCAGAATTATGCTGCACGAAGCACAATTTCACAACATTCTGGGTCCATTTGTGTGAAGACAAGGTCCAATCAGGCTGAAACGTTACAGGAACGTAGAATCTATTGAGTTGTAAGTGATCTGAACGTTTCATGATGATCGCACGTTCCTATAGGGGGTCAAACCATGTCCCAAAGGTCACCGGGCCTGGTGTCACTTTAAAGAAGTAGTCCAGTTACACCTTTGTGAGCTAATAACTTGGCTTCTGAATATCCTGAAGAGGCCAGGTTTGTTTTAGTGTACTCCAATCAACAGCCTCTACAACCACAAAAAGGAATGGAGTCATTAGCACTTATGGTTTGTAAATGGCACCCAGAATTATGTTGCACGAAGCACAATTTCACATCATTCTGGGTCCATTTGTGTCAAAACAAGGTCCAATCAGGCTGAAACGTTACAGGAAGGTAGAATCTATTGAGTTGTAAGTGATCTGAACGTTTCATGATGATAGCACATTCCTATAGGGGGTCAAACTATGTCCCAAAGGTCACCGCATCTGGTGTCAATTTAAAGAAGTAGTCCAGTTACACATTTGTGGGCTTATAACTTGGCTTCTGAATGTCCTAGAGAGATCAGGTTTGTTTTAATGTACTCCAACCAACAGCCCCTACAACCACAAAAAGAAATGGAGTCATTAGCACTTATGGTTTGTAAATGGCACCCAGAATTAAATTGCACGAAGCACAATTTCACATCATTCTGGGTTCATTTGTGTGAAAACAAGGTACAATCAGGCTGTAACATTACAGGAAGGTAGAATCTATTGAGTTGTAAGTGATCTGAACGTTTCATGATGATAGCACTTTCCTAAGGGGGTCAAACCATGTCCCAAAGGTCACCGGATCTGGTGTCAATTTAAAGAAGTAGTCCAGTTACACATTTGTGGGTTTATAACTTGGCTTCTGAATGTCCTAGAGAGATCAGGTTTGTTTTAGTATACTCCAATCAACAGCCCCTACAACCACAAAAAGGAATGGAGTCATTAGCACTTGTGGTTTTTAAATGGCACCCAGAATTATGTGGTATGAAGCACAATTTCACATCATTCTGGGTTCATTTGTGTGAAAACAAGGTCCAATCAAGCTGAAACGTTACAGGAAGGTAGAATCTATTGAGTTGTAAGTTATCTGAACGTTTCATGATGATAGTACTTTCCTAAGGGGATCAAACCATGTCCCAAATGTCACCGGATCTGGTGTCAATTTAAAGAAGTAGTCCAGTTACACATTTGTGGGCTTATAACTTGGCTTCTGAATGTCCTAGAGAGATCAGGTTTGTTTTAATGTACTCCAATCAACAGCCCCTACAACCACAAAAAAGGAATGGAGTCATTAGCACTTATGGTTTGTAAATGGCACCCAAGATTATGTTGCACGAAGCACAATTTCACATCATTCTGGGTCCATTTGTGTGAAAACAAGGTCCAATCAGGCTGAAACGTTACAAGAAGGTAGAATCTATTGAGTTGTAAGTGAACTGAACGTTTCATGATGATCGCACATTCCTATAGGGGGTCAAACCATGTCCCAAAGGTCACCGGGCCTGGTGTCACTTTAAAGAAGTAGTCCAATTACACCTTTGAGGGCTTATAACTTGGTTTCTGAATGTCCTAGAGAGATCAGGTTTGTTTTAGTGTACTCCAATCAACAGCCCCTACAACCTCAAAAAGGAATGGAGTCATTAGCACTTATGGTTTTTAAATGGCACCCAGAATTATGTTGCACGAAGCACAATTTCACATCATTCTGGGTCCATTTGTGTGAAAACAAGGTCCAATCAGGCTGAAACTTTACAAGAAGGTAGAATCTATTGAGTTGTAAGTGATCTGAACGTTTCATGATGATCGCACATTCCTATTGGGGGTCAAACATTGTCCCAAAGGTCACCGGGCCTGGTGTAACTTTAAAGAAGTAGTCTTGTTACACCTTTGTGGGATTATAACTTGGCTTCTGAATATCCTAGAGAGGTCAGGTTTGTTTTAGAGTACTCCAATTAGCAGCCCCCATTACCACTAAAAGGAACGGAGTCATTAGCACTTATGGTTTTTAAATGGCACCCAGAATTATGTTGCACGAAGCACAATTTCACATCATTCTGGGTTCATTTGTGTGAAAACAAGGTCCAATCAGGCTGAAACGTTACAGGAAGGTAGAATCTATTGAGTTGTAAGTGATCTGAACGTTTCATGATGATAGCACCTTCCTAAGGGGGTCAAACCATGTCCCAAAGGTCACCGGATCTGGTGTCAATTTAAAGAAGTAGTCCAGTTACACATTTGTGGGCTTATAACTTGGCTTCTGAATGTCCTAGAGAGATCAGGTTTGTTTTAGTATACTCCAATCAACAGCCCCTACAACCACAAAAATGAATGGAGTCATTAGCACTTATGGTTTTTAAATGGCACCCAGAATTATGTTGCACGAAGCATTATTTCACATCATTCTGGGTTCATTTGTGTGAAAACAAGGTCCAATCAGGCTGAAACGTTACAGGAAGGTAGAATCTATTGAGTTGTAAGTGATCTGAACGTTTCATGATGATAGCACTTTCCTAAGGGGGTCAAACCATGTCCCAAAGGTCACCGGATCTGGTGTCAATTCAAAGAAGTAGTCCAGTTACACATTTGTGGGCTTATAACTTGGCTTCTGAATGTCCTAGAGCGATCAGGTTACCGGGCGTTCTCTCTTCCTGTTTGGTATGCTACAGCTTTTAGCATGCAGCATGCTAGGCGTGGTTTCAACTGCGAGAGCTACCGAATACTAACAAACAAAGGAGTTGTGACAAATCAAATACAGGCCATTGGAACTCGCATTTTATCAACACCTGCATAGTTTGGGATTGTGTTTTTTGGTTTGGGAGACGAACCCCTCCTCCGTAACCAGGTTATTTGTACGGAAGCCCGGAAAGGTAAAAAATCCTCAAATGTATTTTTTCCCTACTGGCGGATAAAAATGTATTGAATAGAACAGAATAGATTTATTAATCCTACAGTGGGGACATTCACTCATTACAGCAGCACACACACTTAGAGAAGAAAAATAAGATTACAGGTAAAACTGATTCCAGCCATGTTTGCTTTCATAACTTCAACAACATCATGCTGATGACCCACATGAACATAATCCTCTGTTAGTCGATGCAGTTACATCACAAAGTTAGCTTAACATGATAAGATTACTTTTGCTTGGCAAAATACAACAACAGGTAATATTACGAATGACCCTAGATGGAATTTAAATCCTTTTACATTAATCATAACTAAAAGTTCCTGGGAGACATTTGTGACATGTAGCTGTAACTCTTTACTGCTGACAGATGATGTGAGTCCTTGTAAACCACCCCACGATGGGACGCACCCAAAGCACCACATATACCAAATAACACCCAAGAACATACAGTCCGATGTCTCAGAACGACCGTCTTAGTACGTCTATGCACCCCCGCTCCAACGGTGCCGAAAAAGTCAGCAAGTCCGGGTAAACTGGACGCTGCTGCCAACATGAAACACAACAGAGACGCTCTTTTCACGACTAAAATGCTAGATTTTAAACGTTTTTGAATTGTAAACAATTTGGTACGCTTAACATGATTAATCATTTTTAAATTAATCGGCACACCCCTTGATTCAATGAATTCTTTTTATTTAGTTTTTCTTAGGTTATTTCCATCAGAAATGACGTTTTTTTTCTGGTCTTTGATGCTGATTTCCATATTAGTTTCCTCTTTTATTGATCAGCCCTAATTTACTCTGCAGTATTAATTAATTTCTTTATCCCTAGTTTTATGGGTTAATTTTAGTTTGATCTATATAGCTTTTCTAGTGTTCACTAGCCCGTATGTTACCCCTTATATCTGTTGCACTCTTTTTGTGGATTTTTAGCGCCTTTCCATTTTGCCAATGTCCTGTTTGTGGTTTTGAAGGCACTGTTACGTTAGATCTTTTTTTTCCTGGTTTAGGTCTCTTTATACTGTAATTTCTTGGACCATTGCAGATGTTCTCCCTCTTTTTAGTCCAGCATTTAGAATACTTTTTCTCTACATGATATCTATTTGTTTTTACTTTCCCAGAAATGTCACTTATGTCACTCACCTGTGCTGCTTGATCATTATCATGAGATACACATGCTGTCTCTCCAATTTCCGTTATTACAGTTTTTCAGTTAATTACCGGATCCTCTGATCTGTTCAGTTTTTCGCTCATTCTGTTTTTGCCAACTTCATGTCGAGCCTTCTGTTTTATTTAATGTTTCTTGAATAGACCTTGTAATTTATTTTTTTTATTAACTCACTACAATGCCTCACTTCAGTGGACTGCTGTTTAACACTTATAATAAACAGCAAAGATAATAGAAAAACATTGCTTGTGTATAAAAATAAGAATTGCAGGTATTGTTGTGTGATTTGGTTAAAAGCTTACCAGGTTGAATGTCTCATCTGAATCAGACTCCAGACAGCCACATGGAGACATGGTCTGAAGAGAATGTAGAAAAGGCACAAACACAGTAAGAAACAGAAATGTGTAATAATATTATCTTGCCTCACATATTAGTCAATCACCTCAACATCTGCAGCATCTTCTCTGCCACATTCAGTGTAGGGCAAGGTCTAGAGACAAAAGAAATTATTTGAAAAGATTTTTAGTTCATTTCTTTGTACATTCAGTTTGTAAATATCACAAACTTGCACATGAGGTTTGGTAAAAGAACTTACAAGGTTGATTGTGTCATCTGGATATTCCGGGAAATCAAAATGACCAGATGAAGACGTGGTCTTCAGAGGAGGTAGAAAAGATGTTACTAAGTAAGAAAGTACCACAACACTTTGTGCAGGGCAGCACAGTGTGAAATCATGTTTCTATCAATTTAAGAATACATGTAACCCTCACCTCAAAATCTGCAGAATATGGACCAGAAGTCACTTGGTCACAGCTTTCACTGCTCAAGGGAGAAGTCTGAAAATATTTACAAAACCATATTCCCTATTTAGTGTCTTCAAACATCAGCAAAGGCAATGTGATAGATCTGTTAAAGAAAAAAAAAAGTCAAATTTCATTACTGCATTACAAAAGGGTTATTGTAGGTTTCAGAAAGTTACAATTAAGACCTTTTAAGACCGCTATGAACAAAATGTTAGACCAGCATGACACATTAACACAAAGTCACACATTAACAAAGTCTGTTTGAGTTGGAACATCTCAGAAGCATCTGATGGCAGATGTTTTGTTATCCAGTCAATCAAAAGAACTGACCTGTTTAAACCTAAGACATAGTAGGGCTGCACGATTCTGGATAAAATAATCCCAATTATTTTTTGCTCATATTTAGATCATGATTCTCTCACAATTTTTTCCCCAATTTAAATAGTTATTGCACGTATTAACTGCAAATCAGCTTTGTAACAGCTGACACTGAAAATAAAAACAATAAATAAAGGCTACTGTTGTTTTATCCTGCCAGCTCGCTTCTGCATCACATGGTATAAGGCTCCGCCATTATCAATTGTTGAGGGAAAAAGAGGGAGCACTTTTTTTCATGCAGATTATGTCCAGGTTTAAAATGCGGTACAATGATTGTGTTTTTTTTTTCCCTTTTTCATTTTAATTGTCATTTCAGAATGAGTTTGCTTACAAGCATGAATTGAAATCACAACCTTTTAACGATTAATTGTGCAGTCCTAAGACATAGAACAAAAAACTGGGTGGGCGTTGTTCAGACTTAAGTCCTTGAATTTAAAGTTATGTATTTTAGACTTTTTTTAAGACCATTTAAGACCCTGCAAGAACTCTGATACATCTTTCATGAGCTAACTTACATCCAAAGTCTCTCTGTTCCATCTTGCAGAGGGTAACTTGATGGTACTGTTTGGTTCCAGGTACAATTTGTACTTGCGCTTTGGCATTCTAAAACAAAAATGAACATCGATATCAGTAACAGACATGATTCGTGAATAAAACCATGGTAAATTTAAACAGTTACACTGGTGAAATTCAGCTCACTTAAGAAATACCATTATTTGAAAGTATTAGTCAAGTCACCATTTCAAAAGTCCAAGTCACACTCAAGTCCTTAGTGCAGGGGTCGGCAACCTGTTCCCATCAAAGAGCCATTATTACCCGTTTCCCACGGTAAAGAAAACACTGGGAGCCACAGCAGCTGTGGCGTTGTGGGCGGGGCCTACACTCAGACAGCAGAGAGCTGCTTTAACAGATCACAACAGGTGACAGCAACCAATACCAGTCGCTCATGTACCTCAAAGTTATCTTTCAACAGAAGATTATTAATAAAACAGTTTGTTTCAAATTGATCCAAAAAAAATGTAGCCCGTCTGCGCTACAATATTTTGATATTTTTCACCCTTCTAGTGGTTTTAATAGCTGAGCAGGTGACGCTTCTTGAGGCGTCACACATAACTGCTCTGTCTCGTTGGACTGTTGTAATTAAACATTGTACTGAACTAAACTTTGCATTAATCATTGTTGAAAAGGATCCAATCAGGTAGTTTTTTTCCCTCATTTACACTGACGGAGGTAACGGCACAGTGTGCATGGCTCTGGTGTTCATCCGGTTTAATGTTTCTGTTTGCAACAATTTTCACAAGAAGGTAAAACAGTTAAATGACAGGATTCGCACTGACCGGATATTTCCCGTGTTTGACTGTTTATTTTGATGGAGAAATCTCAAACCTGCAGATGCGCTGATATTTTAATCGTTATGCACATCGTAGAGGTAGCTACATCAATCAGGAAAAGATTCCCATCAGAACATCTGAGATGGACACTGAGCTCAGCGCAGCTCGCTGTCAGCGCATGCGTATGGTGGACAGCAAGATGAAGATGTGTAGATCGGGGGCTTGGAGCGCATCGCATAACCAGAACCATGCAGGAAGATTCAGTGTTTTCTAAACACGGTCTCTCAGAGACTTAAAAAATGTCCCCTGATTATGAATCTTTGGCTGAATAGCACTTGTTCCTGTCTCCAACACATCAATGAGCCTGTCTGAAGAACAGTCCAGAATCTCATATCCTCTTCAGCTCAGAAAGCGCCTATAGACTTATTTGATTATGCACAAACAGTTGACCTGTTCAGGTTTACGCAGACAATCTTTAACTATTCATTAGTTAGTTTACAAGCAGAGAGCCACATCAGATGGATGAAAGAGCCGCATGCGGCTCCAGAGCCGCGGGTTGCCGACCCTTGCCTTACCCCGGGTTTCCACAGGAGCCGTCAGCAGCACGTTACTGCAGCAGCACGTTTTGCTCGCGTAAGCTGCTGCTTGGCCCTTCCCACGAGACGCAAAGCAGCAGGGGAGCAGCTGTCACCGACAGGGCACGAAGTCACACGAGTGACTTCGTCAGTAAACACAACAACAAGCAGGAGAAAACTACAACATGGTTTGTGTTTTATGTTCTGTCCGTTTTATAATCGCCAATACGGACCTGAAAAACAAAGGAGACCGCTAGCTAGGTGATAACTTCTCACGGGGCCGCACAGTTAGTAACTTTTTCTTTAAAGTAAAGCAACCGGAAGGCAGTACGTTCTTTATTCTGAAAATCTCGGGAGCTTCTCTCCATTTCCGCGTCCGATTTCCTGTCTTTCCTTCCCCAAAAATGTCGAACTTGACCCGTTTCAGAGGCGTCGCGCGTAGAAAATAGAACCGGCGCGTAAAGGCCGCGACATGCTGCTCCTGAGACGTGGCCGACTCGCGCTGCTGACGGCTCCAGTGGAAACGGTTCTGTTGACCACACGGTTCCTATCAGCAGCTATGACGTGCTGCTGCAGTAACGTGCTGCTGACGGCTCCAGTGGAAAGCCGGGGTTAGTGTGCAAGTCCAAGTCTCATAGGATTAATCCAAGTCAAGTCACTGGACCCTACTGGGCAAGTGTGAGTCCAAGTCCCTAAAATAATCTTCCAGTCCAGGTCAAGTCATTATCACCTTTGAGCAAATCACCAATCTGAGAGAGTTTATAACTACAATAATGGCAGCTATACATGGTTTATTTTAAAATAAATTGTACTCATATCAGGCGAGTCTTTCATCATGAATGGTCATCATGTGGTGGAAACAATAGCTAGAAAATTACATTAGAAGAACAAAATTCTGTGCAAACATCTCCCTTTAACAAGAACTGTAGATGTTTGTTTTCTGCATTTTTAGTTAATGTTTTTTTGTATTCACTGAAGTTACTCGTTGGTTACAGTATTCAGAAATGTTAGTCAAATAAGAGTAATTGTGAACTACTAAACACTTTGAATAAATTATTTAAATCTTAAATTTAATTTTAAAGTACTCAATTAAATGAAATCATTAAATTTAAATTAAATAAAAATTTACTAATTATTTAATTTTATTAGTTTATTTTATTTCATTAATTTATTTTATTAAAATTATTTAATTATAAAATTGAATTAAATGAATATGCAACATTTTATTCGAGTAGAAATGATAAAGTAAAACTACCCGTAAAAAGTATTTTTCCCCCATAAAGTTACTAAAGGAAATTGGCGGAGTGAATGTAACAAGTCCCTACCCACCTCTGGTGGATAATAAGTAATAATAAATCACTTTTTTTTTCTAGATGGATTGTAGTTTCAAAAAATGTCAATGTTTACATTTAAGAAATATTTCAGATATAGTGTCTGCAATTAGCTATTAACATTTAATGAGTCATGGGTCACTTATTCTCCCTTAAAATAAAAAATAATTGGTTGTAATCAAATCCCCACTATGAATTGAGAGGGGGAACTGGGAACTACAGCATCCTCTGCTCAGTGCTCACGCGCTTCCCGCCGTTGAAGTCAAAGCTAGCTGGAGGGGCGTATCTCAACATTAGCATTAGGACCAAGATCAAGAGCAAATTAAGTTGCGGCGTCACGATTTAAAAACTAAAATATTTTAGACCTTATTTCTTTTTAGACAACAGTTATATTTAACTAATTCGAATTTAGGAAACTAATTTTGTTTGCCTTAAAAAATGTTTGCTTATGTTAGGTATATAGACGACGGCTGTAAAGAAATCGTTCCAACAACCTTTATCAAAGATTTTGACAGCCAGAAGGATACCAGCAAAATTTACTGGGTTCGCTGGCAAGACAGTTTTTTCAAAGCTCAAATATTAATGCTGAAGGGTAAGTCACGATCTCACAAACAGTTTTACTTATTAATAAGGTCGACCTAGGATGTGTAGTTAACTTGACTGGCTGAAATCTCTGTCTACCGCTCTAGTCGAGCTAGCTAGTGTGCTATTAGCTTTTAGCTAGTTACGATAGTGTAGCGTTGCTAAGGTTAGCGTTCCTTAAGAACAGAGCGAATAATGAAATAACTACATAAAATTATGTACAGTATAGCCGATGCAGTCAAATACTTACATGAAGTGCTGTTTATATTCCAGACACCAAAGAGGACATCGAAGAGGAGCTGTCAACGGGGAGGGTCCGTGTTAAAAAAGTCATGGATCCCAGCACTTCACCGCTACCTTCTGAGGCGGAGGAAGCCAGGACAAAAAAAGTATATTCTACTAGCATGTTGGCAAACATTAGGCAATGTTCATTAACCACTCAATACTCACCAATGATGAATAAATGGGCCCAACGTTGGTAAAACAAAAATGAAAAGACAAATCTTCACAACTTTCCAACACACAAATGCGCAGCTGCTTCCGATCTTCTGTTTTTTCTTCTTCTCCTTTCTTGAGGGGTTTTACGGCGGTTGGCAGCCAACTGGGAGTTGCAGTTTTTATCTTTACCTTTACTTTTTACCGCCCCTACTGCTCCGGAGTGTGCATCAGCGATTACATTTTATTTATAAATCCAGTGTAATCCGAATTTTTTTAGAATTATAAACTAAAATCTTTATATTAAATTGTTAACCATCTTCCTTAACCTTTCAATCAATCATGATCTATATTATATAGACAACAAATAAAAATAATGTACATATGCATATCTGTCAATGGAACATACTCAGTTTAAATTAAAATGGAACATACTCAGTTTAAATTAAACACCCAATTCTAATTTTCTACTGAAAAGGTCATTATATTACTTACTGACACCCAAATTGTGTGGATAGATATATTTCATATAAGAAAACTCCCAAATAACCAAGTTTTTCTCCAACATATTTCATTAAATAAGTTTGTTCCATGCAGATTCCATCTCCATGCAGCAAGTTTCAGCTGTCTGGCTCATAGTATCTCTTTGAATTATTTTTATTTTATTTTTGTGTTTTACAGCTACTACTCAAAACGGGGTCTGAGTTTCTTATATATATATAAATTTGTAAATCAGCCTAGTTTGAAATAATTAGTTTTAGGCTTAAAGGAATAGAATCCATAACATAACAATCAAGGAGTCAAGTCAAGTTTTAAACCCAGAAAGGAATTCTACATATGTAAAAGTTAGACCATCGTTGTTAAAAAGTTGTTTAATGAGAAGAATATTATAATCAATCCAGTTCTGTAAAAACAATGTCACATCTAAATAAATATCCTGGTTATTGCAAATACTGTATAACACTTAGGGAGAGAAATTATGCTTTAAAAATGTAATCAGATCTTTTCAAAAAATTTCACAAATACCGTTAGAGATCTCAAGGGCTGAGCTTGTATTTACTAATCGAGAAAGACCCTCAGCTTTGGGAATTAACACACGTCCAGGTATAGTTAAGTCCTTCTGTAACCATAAATTGCATTTGTGTTACAAAGACGATATTAGTAGATCACCATTTTCACTTATTTCCACTGTTTGATCCTTTTCTGCTGCATAGACAATAAAGAATAAACCCATTCTTACATATTTATTTCACACCAATCAAAATATTTCAGGCAAATTTACCGAAATGTTAAGAAGTCAATGTAAAATTAATCATTGGTCTTTTTTGGTCTAATTAGAATTTTAATGTTCACAAGTTAAAAAATGTTATAGTTAATGTGTTTTTTAAAGTAGCTCAGTGCATGCTCTTAAATGGAGAATAAGGTTAGAAAATAAACACAAAATGACAAAAAAAAAGTTATGGCACTAATATTAAGAAAGAGAAGAAGTCGTCTGAGCAAATTCGATATTAACAACACAAAACGAATACATGTAATGTGGGTCTAGACAAAGAAGTCACTTATCAGCTATTTTGGGAAGACATGGTCTATTTCAATGAAAAAAAAACATCACAACAAAAAACGCATTAATAAGGAATCAGCAAGAGAAAGTTGTTTTGTCATTGTAAGCTACAAATGTCATTTACAAGAATATGCAAACTCAGTCCTTTCTGAGCAGATCTGTGTCCAAAAGTGTATTGTTACTGGAGTGAATAAAGCCAACATCAGGCCATGACATTAGGTTAAAAATTATTTCCAGTAATATTGCACTTGCTTTGAGTAGCATTGCTTAGTTTGTTAGTATGTGAGTTTGCTAACTTTAAATCTTATGAAAGTCATACTGTAATTTTAAGTTGTGCTTTTTTAATGTTTACAGACAACTCAGAAAAAGGCCGCAGAGGAAGCAAAAGATGTTAACCTACTGGCCATTCTGCAGGAAAGAAAAAACAGAAAGAGGAACTCTCCACTCTGCCCTACCAGTACCAAAAAAATCAGAGAAGATATCCTCAGCGATTCCCTCTTTGAAGATGATACTGAGGATGACGATAATGATGGTGGTGTTGTCCCACAGAAACTTTATGAGGAGGCAATAAAAAAACAACGCTTTTATCAGAAAAAGTATAGTTGCATGTGTCTACAGCAGCAGGAAATGGAAAAAAGGTAAGTTTTGAATAGCCTTGAAAAATAATTTTGTATTATTGTTAATGTGTCCTAACAATATACTGTAAATCTACCTTTAAGCTCTAGTTGGATTCAGTCTTGTTATTGTCCTTGCCAAAAGTAGATGGGTGTGTAGAATATTGTGAATAGCAATAGCATTATTTGGTCCTGTTGAAATAGGCTGGGTACTTTGATCAAAAATATGTTTTTAATTATTGAGCCTTATTATTGAATCTTTATATTTCAAAGGTGTGTTTATACTTTTAAATTGATATATTTGGTAATATAATATTTTGCTACTTGTTTTTGTCACACAACTACCACATACTGTCCAGATTTGGCCTTTCTGAATGCTGTGCACATGTGCAGCACTACCCATCTGCACTATAGGCAGCTAGATAATTTCACAGATAATAATTAACAATTTTTTTATCATTTCCTAATAATATAGTCATTACATATTTTCTTCTGTTTAAGAATGCAGGAGCAAGAAAAGAGTCTTTCAACAATGGAGTCTGAAAATAAAACTCTCCGAGAGCTGAACATAGAGCTGCAACAGCATCTAATGAAGGCGCTGAAGTCAACCTCCTCCAAGAGCAGTGGTGAGGACAGATCATTTCCCCTAAGTCTCTTTACTAATGCAGTTGTACCTAAAACTGAAATGTGTTGTGGGTATTTTTTAATGTATACTTCTGGGCTTAATGTAAATTATCCCATATAAGGAAATGTTTCCCTCTGGGCTGGCAGTCCCAAACCCCTCTTATCTTGTTGAAATGTTTTTGGGCAAAACACTGAACTTAGACAGTTATGCACCCATTTGTTTGTGAATAGGGAAAAAGATAGAAAAGCAATATATATTGTAGCTCACTTAACTTTTACAGTTGCCTGACGCTCAGAAACAAACATTTTAACAAGGATATAAGGACAGAATATATACATTTATCAAGTAGCTGAAGGTAGCAAACATCAAAAACACTTTGGAAGTGACCATTAGTTGCAGTACTTCAGCTGTGAGCTTAGGTATCACTAACCTAATAAGGTTTGGGAAACATATTCTTTGTTGTTGTGTTTTCCATTATTTCCTGTGTTCATGATATGCTTATTTTCTCTCTAACTGTTAAAGATCCTGCCACCCAAAACTCAAAGACTTTATACAGTAAGTGCAACCAAAATTTATCAACATTTAGAATACAATTTTTTTTTTAAATTTACATTGTTAAAATAGATTTCTACACTTGCAGTACCAACTTGATATAAGTGAAATCAGAATTGTGAACTAATTTTACATTTTCAAAAGCCCCCTTAATTTAGTCAAAGTGGTCTCATGTTTGGTTTTACATGTTTGTCAATCTTAAATGTTTCATTTCATCACACAAATGTAAATTTTACTCAAAGACAACACAAACACAAAATGGAAGTTTTAAATCAAGGTTTTTATCAAGGGAGAACTGAAAATCTACACAGCCCTGGGTGAGTAAATGATTGCGCCCTCAGCTGAAACTAGTGCTGTGTTGAAACATTTTGAAAAATTGATTCTGAATCAATTCTTCTAAGAAACAAATCGTATCAATTAAAAAGTCCAAGAATCGTTTGGTTTAACATTGTTTGCCTTTTCTTTAAAACTAATGAAAAGTAAGGTCTGAAAGGGTTAACACAATTTTTTCAGGTGAATTGTTACTCAGTGTTGCATCATTTCATTTCAGCAATATAATTAAGGTAACAGCTCACAGAAAAGTTTTCAAAAGCAGTGACCCATGTTGAATTGGAACAGATTGGGTTGAATCAAATTTTGTCGATTCTAACTCTTGAGAATCAAAATCAAATTTATTCTTGAAATGAACCAATACCCAGCTTTAGCTGAAACATAACTTAACAGCGGCTCATCACACCCGACTTCTGTTTGTCCTGCCGCACAGAGGCCTGATTCCTACCACACCTGTTCTCAGTAAAGAAATCAATCCTGTCAGACTTTCCTGAAACAGTGAAGTAGATCAAAATATCCTCAACATCATGCAGAGATTCCAAGACATTCAGCAACAAATGGGATGACTTGTCGTAATTTGGCGCTATATAAATCAACTTGAATTGAATTGAATTGAAGCTGCTAAGGGCAGCCCAATCGAGGTAATTGGGTTTCGGGGCAATCACTTTGTCACACTGGGCCATGGAAGTTTTGGATTTTTCTTCTCCCTTACTCATAATAACCCTCATTTAAAAATGGCCTTTTGTGTTTGTACTTGTGTTGATTTTGATTTAAAGTGAGACAGTTTTGGAAAAAAATTATCCATTCTCCACTTACACCATGTGGCTTCTTGCTTGGTTTAAGCAAGACACAAATGCTGAATATTTTAACATTCTTTTCATAGTTGCAGAGTCTGGCAGTGAAGATGGAGTGGAGACACCTAGGTGTCCAGAAGGAGAGGAGGTACTGTACTTCCCCTGCATACAGTATTCAAATACACACCACAAGTGTAGCAACACAACTCATATATGGGGTGCCATTTGTAATGTTACACAGTAAAAAATTATCAGCAAAATTTTTAATCATTTATCTTGTAATCAGAGAAAAAAACTAGGTTTCATTTTTAAGCACTTATTTTCACCTTGTCATTCATGTATTTATAAATGTTAAGTTTCCTAGCTAAATATTTAGTTAGCAAGTTAAATAAAGCCCCAGAGTGTGATATTTTTACCTGTTTACTATCAAATCCTGCGTTTCCAGTTCACAAACTTGTCCATCCATCCGTCTATCCATTTTCTGAACCCGCTTTGTCAATGCGGGGGGGGGGGGGGGGGGGGGGGGGGGGGGGGGGGGCTGGTGCCTAACTCCAGCAGCCAACGGGCAATCAGGCGGGGTTCACCCTGGACAGAGAGCTAGTCCATTGCAGGGCAACACAGACACACAGGACAATCAATCATGCACACACACACTCACACCTAAGGACAATTTGGACAGACCGATCAACCTAACAGTCATGTTTTTGGCAGATTTAAATTCAAATACAGTGCAGAATTTTTCCCTGACGACGGCGCAACACTGACAGTTTTAGGCAGAATATTTGAATTTTAACCACGATGCACTGAACTGCCAAATTATTGACTGCACGTGTCTGTAGCATGATTAGACACTCCTTTATATAGTTTATCAGCAAAAAAAAAGTGATTTGGGGGTGACTTGCTCTTTAAAAACTAGACATTTAGCCTGTAAAAAAATGTTTAAAAACAAAATATTTGATTTGAAAAATAGATATTAAATTAGGAAGCTAAATATTTTGTTCCAAACTAAATGTTTAATTTTCACAATAAATATTTTGTTTTTAAAATATATATTTAACTTGTTAACTAAATATTTAGCTAGGAAACTTAACATTTATAAATACTTGAATGACAAGGTGAAAATAAGTGTTTAAAAAATGAAACCTACTTTTTTGCTCTGATTATGAGATAAATAATTAAAAATATTGCTGTTAATTTTTGACTGTGTAACATTACAAATGGCACCCCATACTCAAATAGCAAAATGTGTTTTCATATGTAGAACTATGAAGAACACCTCTCCATCATTTGTTCACAAGCCAACTAACTTTTCAGTGTATTTGTTTTAGACTTGTGTGGGTGTTTATTTTTATTTTTATTTTTGTCAGATTCACCTGGGAGGAGGAGTCTACATCCGGAGAGAGGCCTGGTCAAGGATTAAAAACCAATCAAAGGATTCTTTGTTTGTGAAGGAGCTTGCAGTGGCAATCTGGGGAACAAAGACCCTAGGCCAGAAAAGCCTTACAGGGAAGGCGTGTCCTACAACTAAGAGCACCAGGCAGCCTTTAACCCCAAAGAAGCTGGAAACATTGAGAGGTATGGTATTTTTAGTTGGATTTGCAAAATGTTCTTGAGTGTTGACAAGTATGAAGGAGTAAAAGTGCACAAATAATTAAATATATCAATAGACAAATGCTTTAATGTCAATAATAGATAAAATTGAATTTAAACTAGGGTGGTCATATTTCCATTTCCCAAAAAGAAATCACACTAGGGCTGGGCTATATGGCCTAAAATCAACATCACGATATATTGAGGATTTAACCTCGATAACAATTTGTTTGATGCCGTTTTACCTTGGCCCCCAAAATGCATTGAAACAGCCCTGGCTGTGTGACTGAATTTGAAGGTGATCTGAATTGTATCAAATGTATAAATATTACATGTGTATAACTTATTGTTTTATTCAACGTGTAGTGGAGATAAATCTACCTATATTTTACTTTCAAACACTTTGCTTTGTTTTCTTGTTGCTTTGTTTTCTGTCCCATCTCTCATCTTCCTGCATCTCCTCTAAACTCTCCAGAAAAACTACTACTTGGCTTCTTACTTTTTCACCTCATCAGTTACTTTTGAGCAGATCAAAGGGATCTCCTGACCGCAAAGTGTAGTAGGCGTTTCAATGCTGCGTCGGTGAGGTGAAACACCGCAGCACACGGATAGCGGAGCGCGTCAAGCCATGTGTTGTAGTGCAACACATGGCTTTTACAAACATATACAGTACCGGATAAAGGACACATCCTTTTATGGAGTAGTTTTTCTTTGTGGTGTTTCTTTTCTTTGGACCTCTTTTCTACATTGTAGATTAATTGACATTTGCTATATTTTGTTTGCTACACATTTCCATATGTTTTCATTCATTGTTTGATATTTTCAATTTTAATTCATACTATAGAAGAAAATGAAAAAAATATCTATATTTTTTGTTTTCAAACTTTTGACTGATACCCAATACTCAAGTAACAATGAAGCAAACATTGTTGATAATATATTGCTTGTAGGAAACCCTGTTCATGCTTATGTGAATGATTTTTTCAAGACTTAATACTTAGGTTCTTGTCTATTTGTATTTCATTTCAGCCTGCTTCAAAGAGTGGCTCATCAACAAAAAGTTGGAGGAGCCCGAGCTGCAAGCAAGATGGGTAAAAGCAGGGCAATACCTTACAGAAAAAATTATGGACATTAATAAACAAAAAAACAAAACCCCCAAGGACTGAAATGTGGCATTTTTTATGTTTTATGTTTTCATAAGGTAAGTTAAATTAGTTACTTGTTATTAGTGTTTGTTCTTATTTGTTATTAGTTTGTTTTTTAAATGATTTGTATGCATTTTGTTACCACGTTCTTTGTTACACAAACGTAATAAATGTACATACTGACTTGAAAACCTTACCTTGTCTTTATTGTAGTAGTTACAGTATGTAATATTTTCCAATATTCTGTCTTACTGTAACAAAATTCAGTGTGGTTGTTCAGTACACTCGTATCCTCTGGGAGAATTTGTACTGCTAATCAGCATCCCATGCATGGACCACCATTGAATGCTGCTCCAATAACATGGACCAACAATCAATAGTGGTCCATGCTGGTCTATGCTGGTTCAGCTGGTAACCAGATCCATGCTGATTACCAGCTGAACCAGCATAGACCAGCATGGACCAGCTAGATCAGCATAAACCAGCTAGACCAGCATGGACCAACATGGACCAGCATGGACCAGCTAGACCAGCATGGACAAGCAAGACCAGCTAGACCAGCATGGACAAGCAAGACCAGCTAGACCAGCATGGACAAGCAAGACCAGCTAGACCAGCATGGACAAGCAAGACCAGCATGGACAAGCTAGACCAGCAAGACCAGCTTGACCAGCATGGACCAGCTTGACCAGCTAGACCAGCACCAAAACACAACATATGCTGGTCTATGCTGGTTACCAGCTATGCTGGTCTATGCTGGTTTTTCCAGCAGGGTCTTCCCCGTTGACAGCTCCTCTTCGATGTCCTCTTTGGTGTCTGGAATATAAACAGCACTTCATGTAAGTATTTGACTGCATCGGCTATACTGTACATAATTTTATGTAGTTATTTCATTATTCGCTCTGTTCTTAAGGAACGCTAACCTTAGCAACGCTACACTATCGTAACTAGCTAAAAGCTAATAGCACACTAGCTAGCTCGACTAGAGCGGTAGACAGAGATTTCAGCCAGTCAAGTTAACTACACATCCTAGGTCGACCTTATTAATAAGTAAAACTGTTTGTGAGATCGTGACTTACCCTTCAGCATTAATATTTGAGCTTTGAAAAAACTGTCTTGCCAGCGAACCCAGTAAATTTTGCTGGTATCCTTCTGGCTGTCAAAATCTTTGATAAAGGTTGTTGGAACGATTTCTTTACAGCCGTCGTCTATATACCTAACATAAGCAAACATTTTTTAAGGCAAACAAAATTAGTTTCCTAAATTCGAATTAGTTAAATATAACTGTTGTCTAAAAAGAAATAAGGTCTAAAATATTTTAGTTTTTAAATCGTGACGCCGCAACTTAATTTGCTCTTGATCTTGGTCCTAATGCTAATGTTGAGATACGCCCCTCCAGCTAGCTTTGACTTCAACGGCGGGAAGCGCGTGAGCACTGAGCAGAGGATGCTGTAGTTCCCAGTTCCCCCTCTCAATTCATAGTGGGGATTTGATTACAACCAATTATTTTTTATTTTAAGGGAGAATAAGTGACCCATGACTCATTAAATGTTAATAGCTAATTGCAGACACTATATCTGAAATATTTCTTAAATGTAAACATTGACATTTTTTGAAACTACAATCCATCTAGAAAAAAAAAGTGATTTATTATTACTTATTATCCACCAGAGGTGGGTAGGGACTTGTTACATTCACTCCGCCAATTTCCTTTAGTAACTTTATGGGGGAAAAATACTTTTTACGGGTAGTTTTACTTTATCATTTCTACTCGAATAAAATGTTGCATATTCATTTAATTCAATTTTATAATTAAATAATTTTAATAAAATAAATTAATGAAATAAAATAAACTAATAAAATTAAATAATTAGTAAATTTTTATTTAATTTAAATTTAATGATTTCATTTAATTGAGTACTTTAAAATTAAATTTAAGATTTAAATAATTTATTCAAAGTGTTTAGTAGTTCACAATTACTCTTATTTGACTAACATTTCTGAATACTGTAACCAACGAGTAACTTCAGTGAATACAAAAAAACATTAACTAAAAATGCAGAAAACAAACATCTACAGTTCTTGTTAAAGGGAGATGTTTGCACAGAATTTTGTTCTTCTAATGTAATTTTCTAGCTATTGTTTCCACCACATGATGACCATTCATGATGAAAGACTCGCCTGATATGAGTACAATTTATTTTAAAATAAACCATGTATAGCTGCCATTATTGTAGTTATAAACTCTCTCAGATTGGTGATTTGCTCAAAGGTGATAATGACTTGACCTGGACTGGAAGATTATTTTAGGGACTTGGACTCACACTTGCCCAGTAGGGTCCAGTGACTTGACTTGGATTAATCCTATGAGACTTGGACTTGCACACTAACCCCGGCTTTCCACTGGAGCCGTCAGCAGCACGTTACTGCAGCAGCACGTCATAGCTGCTGATAGGAACCGTGTGGTCAACAGAACCGTTTCCACTGGAGCCGTCAGCAGCGCGAGTCGGCCACGTCTCAGGAGCAGCATGTCGCGGCCTTTACGCGCCGGTTCTATTTTCTACGCGCGACGCCTCTGAAACGGGTCAAGTTCGACATTTTTGGGGAAGGAAAGACAGGAAATCGGACGCGGAAATGGAGAGAAGCTCCCGAGATTTTCAGAATAAAGAACGTACTGCCTTCCGGTTGCTTTACTTTAAAGAAAAAGTTACTAACTGTGCGGCCCCGTGAGAAGTTATCACCTAGCTAGCGGTCTCCTTTGTTTTTCAGGTCCGTATTGGCGATTATAAAACGGACAGAACATAAAACACAAACCATGTTGTAGTTTTCTCCTGCTTGTTGTTGTGTTTACTGACGAAGTCACTCGTGTGACTTCGTGCCCTGTCGGTGACAGCTGCTCCCCTGCTGCTTTGCGTCTCGTGGGAAGGGCCAAGCAGCAGCTTACGCGAGCAAAACGTGCTGCTGCAGTAACGTGCTGCTGACGGCTCCTGTGGAAACCCGGGGTAAGGCAAGGGTCGGCAACCCGCGGCTCTGGAGCCGCATGCGGCTCTTTCATCCATCTGATGTGGCTCTCTGCTTGTAAACTAACTAATGAATAGTTAAAGATTGTCTGCGTAAACCTGAACAGGTCAACTGTTTGTGCATAATCAAATAAGTCTATAGGCGCTTTCTGAGCTGAAGAGGATATGAGATTCTGGACTGTTCTTCAGACAGGCTCATTGATGTGTTGGAGACAGGAACAAGTGCTATTCAGCCAAAGATTCATAATCAGGGGACATTTTTTAAGTCTCTGAGAGACCGTGTTTAGAAAACACTGAATCTTCCTGCATGGTTCTGGTTATGCGATGCGCTCCAAGCCCCCGATCTACACATCTTCATCTTGCTGTCCACCATACGCATGCGCTGACAGCGAGCTGCGCTGAGCTCAGTGTCCATCTCAGATGTTCTGATGGGAATCTTTTCCTGATTGATGTAGCTACCTCTACGATGTGCATAACGATTAAAATATCAGCGCATCTGCAGGTTTGAGATTTCTCCATCAAAATAAACAGTCAAACACGGGAAATATCCGGTCAGTGCGAATCCTGTCATTTAACTGTTTTACCTTCTTGTGAAAATTGTTGCAAACAGAAACATTAAACCGGATGAACACCAGAGCCATGCACACTGTGCCGTTACCTCCGTCAGTGTAAATGAGGGAAAAAAACTACCTGATTGGATCCTTTTCAACAATGATTAATGCAAAGTTTAGTTCAGTACAATGTTTAATTACAACAGTCCAACGAGACAGAGCAGTTATGTGTGACGCCTCAAGAAGCGTCACCTGCTCAGCTATTAAAACCACTAGAAGGGTGAAAAATATCAAAATATTGTAGCGCAGACGGGCTACATTTTTTTTGGATCAATTTGAAACAAACTGTTTTATTAATAATCTTCTGTTGAAAGATAACTTTGAGGTACATGAGCGACTGGTATTGGTTGCTGTCACCTGTTGTGATCTGTTAAAGCAGCTCTCTGCTGTCTGAGTGTAGGCCCCGCCCACAACGCCACAGCTGCTGTGGCTCCCAGTGTTTTCTTTACCGTGGGAAACGGGTAATAATGGCTCTTTGATGGGAACAGGTTGCCGACCCCTGCACTAAGGACTTGAGTGTGACTTGGACTTTTGAAATGGTGACTTGACTAATACTTTCAAATAATGGTATTTCTTAAGTGAGCTGAATTTCACCAGTGTAACTGTTTAAATTTACCATGGTTTTATTCACGAATCATGTCTGTTACTGATATCGATGTTCATTTTTGTTTTAGAATGCCAAAGCGCAAGTACAAATTGTACCTGGAACCAAACAGTACCATCAAGTTACCCTCTGCAAGATGGAACAGAGAGACTTTGGATGTAAGTTAGCTCATGAAAGATGTATCAGAGTTCTTGCAGGGTCTTAAATGGTCTTAAAAAAAGTCTAAAATACATAACTTTAAATTCAAGGACTTAAGTCTGAACAACGCCCACCCAGTTTTTTGTTCTATGTCTTAGGACTGCACAATTAATCGTTAAAAGGTTGTGATTTCAATTCATGCTTGTAAGCAAACTCATTCTGAAATGACAATTAAAATGAAAAAGGGAAAAAAAAAACACAATCATTGTACCGCATTTTAAACCTGGACATAATCTGCATGAAAAAAAGTGCTCCCTCTTTTTCCCTCAACAATTGATAATGGCGGAGCCTTATACCATGTGATGCAGAAGCGAGCTGGCAGGATAAAACAACAGTAGCCTTTATTTATTGTTTTTATTTTCAGTGTCAGCTGTTACAAAGCTGATTTGCAGTTAATACGTGCAATAACTATTTAAATTGGGGAAAAAATTGTGAGAGAATCATGATCTAAATATGAGCAAAAAATAATTGGGATTATTTTATCCAGAATCGTGCAGCCCTACTATGTCTTAGGTTTAAACAGGTCAGTTCTTTTGATTGACTGGATAACAAAACATCTGCCATCAGATGCTTCTGAGATGTTCCAACTCAAACAGACTTTGTTAATGTGTGACTTTGTGTTAATGTGTCATGCTGGTCTAACATTTTGTTCATAGCGGTCTTAAAAGGTCTTAATTGTAACTTTCTGAAACCTACAATAACCCTTTTGTAATGCAGTAATGAAATTTGACTTTTTTTTTTCTTTAACAGATCTATCACATTGCCTTTGCTGATGTTTGAAGACACTAAATAGGGAATATGGTTTTGTAAATATTTTCAGACTTCTCCCTTGAGCAGTGAAAGCTGTGACCAAGTGACTTCTGGTCCATATTCTGCAGATTTTGAGGTGAGGGTTACATGTATTCTTAAATTGATAGAAACATGATTTCACACTGTGCTGCCCTGCACAAAGTGTTGTGGTACTTTCTTACTTAGTAACATCTTTTCTACCTCCTCTGAAGACCACGTCTTCATCTGGTCATTTTGATTTCCCGGAATATCCAGATGACACAATCAACCTTGTAAGTTCTTTTACCAAACCTCATGTGCAAGTTTGTGATATTTACAAACTGAATGTACAAAGAAATGAACTAAAAATCTTTTCAAATAATTTCTTTTGTCTCTAGACCTTGCCCTACACTGAATGTGGCAGAGAAGATGCTGCAGATGTTGAGGTGATTGACTAATATGTGAGGCAAGATAATATTATTACACATTTCTGTTTCTTACTGTGTTTGTGCCTTTTCTACATTCTCTTCAGACCATGTCTCCATGTGGCTGTCTGGAGTCTGATTCAGATGAGACATTCAACCTGGTAAGCTTTTAACCAAATCACACAACAATACCTGCAATTCTTATTTTTATACACAAGCAATGTTTTTCTATTATCTTTGCTGTTTATTATAAGTGTTAAACAGCAGTCCACTGAAGTGAGGCATTGTAGTGAGTTAATAAAAAAAATAAATTACAAGGTCTATTCAAGAAACATTAAATAAAACAGAAGGCTCGACATGAAGTTGGCAAAAACAGAATGAGCGAAAAACTGAACAGATCAGAGGATCCGGTAATTAACTGAAAAACTGTAATAACGGAAATTGGAGAGACAGCATGTGTATCTCATGATAATGATCAAGCAGCACAGGTGAGTGACATAAGTGACATTTCTGGGAAAGTAAAAACAAATAGATATCATGTAGAGAAAAAGTATTCTAAATGCTGGACTAAAAAGAGGGAGAACATCTGCAATGGTCCAAGAAATTACAGTATAAAGAGACCTAAACCAGGAAAAAAAAGATCTAACGTAACAGTGCCTTCAAAACCACAAACAGGACATTGGCAAAATGGAAAGGCGCTAAAAATCCACAAAAAGAGTGCAACAGATATAAGGGGTAACATACGGGCTAGTGAACACTAGAAAAGCTATATAGATCAAACTAAAATTAACCCATAAAACTAGGGATAAAGAAATTAATTAATACTGCAGAGTAAATTAGGGCTGATCAATAAAAGAGGAAACTAATATGGAAATCAGCATCAAAGACCAGAAAAAAAAACGTCATTTCTGATGGAAATAACCTAAGAAAAACTAAATAAAAAGAATTCATTGAATCAAGGGGTGTGCCGATTAATTTAAAAATGATTAATCATGTTAAGCGTACCAAATTGTTTACAATTCAAAAACGTTTAAAATCTAGCATTTTAGTCGTGAAAAGAGCGTCTCTGTTGTGTTTCATGTTGGCAGCAGCGTCCAGTTTACCCGGACTTGCTGACTTTTTCGGCACCGTTGGAGCGGGGGTGCATAGACGTACTAAGACGGTCGTTCTGAGACATCGGACTGTATGTTCTTGGGTGTTATTTGGTATATGTGGTGCTTTGGGTGCGTCCCATCGTGGGGTGGTTTACAAGGACTCACATCATCTGTCAGCAGTAAAGAGTTACAGCTACATGTCACAAATGTCTCCCAGGAACTTTTAGTTATGATTAATGTAAAAGGATTTAAATTCCATCTAGGGTCATTCGTAATATTACCTGTTGTTGTATTTTGCCAAGCAAAAGTAATCTTATCATGTTAAGCTAACTTTGTGATGTAACTGCATCGACTAACAGAGGATTATGTTCATGTGGGTCATCAGCATGATGTTGTTGAAGTTATGAAAGCAAACATGGCTGGAATCAGTTTTACCTGTAATCTTATTTTTCTTCTCTAAGTGTGTGTGCTGCTGTAATGAGTGAATGTCCCCACTGTAGGATTAATAAATCTATTCTGTTCTATTCAATACATTTTTATCCGCCAGTAGGGAAAAAATACATTTGAGGATTTTTTACCTTTCCGGGCTTCCGTACAAATAACCTGGTTACGGAGGAGGGGTTCGTCTCCCAAACCAAAAAACACAATCCCAAACTATGCAGGTGTTGATAAAATGCGAGTTCCAATGGCCTGTATTTGATTTGTCACAACTCCTTTGTTTGTTAGTATTCGGTAGCTCTCGCAGTTGAAACCACGCCTAGCATGCTGCATGCTAAAAGCTGTAGCATACCAAACAGGAAGAGAGAACGCCCGGTGTTAACAATGAGCAGCGGGGCAGGAAACGATATATCTTGCTCTCATAGGCTAGTTTGTTAGCCAATCTGAGGCTAGCAAATTCAAATAATGAGTATGAACGAGCAGCAGCCGAAGCTGCCTGATGGAACAAGCCGGAACCACCTGAATATTGACCCAGACCGATTGAATGGTCTGTTAATCAGTATTTCGTAACGTTTTTTAGATGTAAAATGTTTCATATTACTGGTTAATACTTAAGAAATAACCACAAAGTCCTGAAATTAGAATTCAATTCAATTCAGTTCAATTCAAGTTTATTTATATAGCGCCAAATCACGACAAGAGTCGTCTCAAGGCACTTCACATAATAAACATTCCAATTCAGGTCAGAATGAAATGGCCTCTTTAATAATAAATAAATAATGAATAAATCGGTTTCCTGATCTCTAAACAAGATTTGTCCAAACAACCGAAAAAATAATTTAGCACCAAGTAAAGAGGGGAATCGATCCGATACAGTCACCCGATCAGTTGCTTTTATCATTTGTTTTTGCTGGTAGATACATGCAATAATGTGTGTTTATTGTCACCCTACAGCCCACAACTTCTTCTGGTGGCTTATCTGTGCTGCAATCAAGTGACGTCAGCCAGGAGTTTGAGTGCGATTCCTCACCTGAAAGTGATCCTCAAGTTGATTCAAACATTGAAGACCTTCCAGAGGACGACCCATTTGGACAGATAGGATTTGACACTGACATGGATTCTGCACTAATTTCAGGGGGTACAACAACAAGGGCTGAAGCACTGCTCATGGTAATGAGTCATGCAGCAAGACATAACATAACAGGAACACAACTTGATGATTTGTTAAAGCTTATAAATGCACTGTTTGGCAAAGAGGTTTTACCGAGATCCAAATATTTGTTCAACAAAGTGTTTAAGAACTCTTCTGACATAGTGGAATTTCACTTCTACTGCAAAACCTGCAAATTATACATTGGCAAACAAGAAGACATAAAAGAAAAAAACATTGTTCAGTGTACAATTTGTAGTGCTCCCATTGAAATTAGCACATTGAACAGTGCAAGCTTTTTCATAAGCATACCAATTGCACCTCAAATTCAGACACTGATGGAAAACCCTCAAATTCAAAACAGCATGAACTACAGATACCAAAGGCAACAGAATGAACATGTTATCTCTGACATATATGATGGTGAAATGTATCAAAACCTGTCAAAACCAGGTGGCATTCTGTCAGATCCGGCCAATTTGTCATTTAATTTTAATTCTGATGGTTCACCTGTCTACAAGTCTTCCAAATTTTCAATATGGCCCATCCAGCTGCATTTAAATGAACTCCCTCCCAAATTGAGATTCCAGAATGTAATGCTTGCAGGTCTTTGGTTTGGTGCTCAAGAGCCAGTCATGCCAATTTTTCTAAAACTATTTGTTGATCAGGCAAAAACACTGGCATCCAAAGGTGTGTCCTGGAGAAAATGTGGAGCTCTGGTGAAC